>NC_056729.1:820639023-820741523 GCF_019279795.1 Protopterus annectens
TCAAAACCATTACAATCTTTTATGAGCAAAGGTCTAAATCTGCCTTTTTTGGTCCATATTAAAAGTTCTAAAGGATTAATATTTTTGCTGGAATCTGTCAGCTGCATGAAGGTGTACATGTAGCATCCTCTATGTAAACCGTCAGTATTTTGAAGTATAGGCTTCACTATAAGTAAACCTCAAAGAGAAAAAAAATGGAACTCTTAACATGCAGACCAAAAGGTAAAAATCAGTATATGCATGTGATGCCCTTAAAGAAGCTAATGGCTGTCTGGCGCAATAACATATTATAACTGTCTAAAACAATTATGTATAGTACCACAGATTTTGCAAATACAATGGTGAAAACTTAAATTGGTGCTAAGACATTATAAAAGGCTGAATAAAAACACCTTTATAATGCTATGCGGCCAATGAAACAATCCAATGAGACGATTATCTAAGAAACTTATAGTGCACATTGAACCAAGAGAAAACTTTGATATTTGTACATGTGTACGACATACAGTCACAGTTCTTTTACCATGTTGGAACTATTAATACTGACTTCAAAATAATGTATTACTTAGCACAGTAGCATGCTCTCTGGCATAGTTATTTACCAAAAATATGAACAAAATCATAATTTCCATAACATAAGCCCTAAACAAACTGTGATATATATATATATATATATATATATATATATATGTACATGTGTAGAGTGCAAGGCCACATTTCTTTTACCACATTGTAAGGACTAATACTATCTTCAAAATGAGGTATTACTTAGCACATTGACATCTTTCCTTAGCTAAATCATTCACGAAAATATGAAAAAAATATCATAATTTTTCATAACCTAACTCCGAAAAAACTGATATCTGTACATGTGTACAGTATACAGACAGTTCTTTTATCATGTTGCAAGGACTAACACTGTCTTTAAAATGAGGCATGACTTGGCACAATTTCACACTATATAGTAAAGTTATTTACCAAGATATAAAAAAAAATCATAATTTCCATAACCTGAGTCCTAAATAAACTGATATCTGTACATGTGTACAGCATTCAGACCCAGTTGTTTTACCATGTAGACACATATCATTGTAAAATGTACATATTCTTAGTGTAGCCAACATACTGCTGAATGGGTACATGTAAAGACAAAAAGCAAGGTAAGGACCGCCACTCCACTAATGAACCCAGGACAGGCATGGAACTTCAGTGGCATGCAAGGCCATCTGATCTGTCCGATATCTGTGCTGGCTACCCACTCAGACAGCTGATACCACTACAGTCTCACGACCTCCTTCAGTGTCAGCAGTCTGCCTTTTCTTTCTCAGCATCTTCACCAGCTCCTTACCACAGTAATTTGCCAAACTCAGAAAAATATCATATTTTACACAACACAATTCATAAGCAAACAGTTATTTGTACCTGTGCACAGCATACAGATAGTTCTTTTACAATCTGAAAATGAAGTGTTACTCAGCATGTGTACAAGTTCCCTAGCACGTCTTTTCCTGTGTTGTAAGTAGTGACAACGGTGTTCATAAATATAACAATAGAGTTTTACTTACCATACTGGTCCTACTTGGTCATGGGTGTTTTCCATTCTTCTCACAAGCTGCATGTTACCAATTTATTGTGCATAGCTCTCCTCATGCCATTGTGGAGGTCAGTCAAGAACAACTCAATGCCCTCCTCAGTTAGATGTTCGCCATCCCTTCTGAAAAGGTGAGCATCTTCTGCAGTGATGCTGTCATGGCAGATTGTAGATCCAACGACCCTGTGCATCAAGCCATGTATGAACCCATACTGTAAACATCTGGCCTTGTGCGCTGCCCATTGACTGTTTGCTGTTTTCCATATCTGGTGAGGAATTATGTCAGACCACACAAAATGACAAACATGGCCACCACGACTGCAGGTGTTCAAAAATTGCCCTTATTTTATTATTTATTTATTTTATTTTCAGAATGCTGAAAATAAAATAAATAATAAAATAAATGCATCCCTTGATTGACAATAAGGAATGTGTAACACATCTAGCATGGCCATCTCTGATAGAATACAGCTGGGTAGCTGCCTTTAGGGTTCGCCATAAATTAAAGCATTTCTTTCCATAGTGTACAGCTGCAGTGGCTGTGCTTTTCAGCTGTACTGCTCTATGACAAAATGCTGCTACAGCCTTTTCATTTCAGCGATGTAGCTTGCAGGGATATGTCTCACAAGCTACATGTTGGAAACTCTTATGGAGGCATGGCTGGCAGCCCAGTAAATGTAGGAAAGGCCACATACCCACACTCTCACTTGTCGTTCTCCTGCTCATGAAGCCATGTCAGTGTCAGAAGGTGGACGAATCTGCACAGAAAAGAAAATGAAAACAGATTAGTACTGATGTTTGAGAGATGTATTGGAAGACTACATATATATGTATATCATATGCATTACCTGGTTAGCCCATCCAAATCTTCACTCCTATCCCACAGGGGCAGTATTCTTTTCATAAGGTACATAAGTGGTGATGACACTGCAGAGGTACATACCTACCACACTTGAAAACACCAAACTACACACAATGACTGACAAGGGGGCCCAGAAAGGGAACATGTAAAGAGAAAAAGCAGGGTAAGGACCGCCACTCTACTAATATGCTGAGGACTGGCATGAGGCTTCAGCTCATAGGCATCTGAAGTGTCCCATACCTGTGCTGGCTACCCACTCAGACTGCTGGTAGCAGCAATGACTCATGATTGCATGCAATGCCAGCACTCTGCTTTACCTCTGCCTTTTCCATTTACATATGTCTTTCAGCAATGGCCGTAAGGAGTGAAAGGAGAGAGCTAATGTAAAGCCTCTTGACCTGGCCTATATACATTTACTACAGCAGAAGGAAGGGGGACTGAGTGGAGAGTGAAACCAAGACAACATGTGAAGATTGACCCAGGCTTTGTCTTTTTGCATGTGTCCTTTCCTGGAGGGAAACATTGCATCACAGTGGCACTGGTGGGGGGATGGCTTGAAATGACTCCATGTAAGCAAAAAACCCAAAACTGGCTTGTGCATTCATCAATGTGATAACGACCTCTACTGATGTGAATAACAGTGACAGCTGCTGGGAAAATGTGGAAATGAGCTGCATTTCATTACTTCAAGGCTATGCATGCTCAGACACAGGTGATAATTGCTGCACATAACCTGTTGAGTAGGCATTCATTATAATTCAGTAGAAATAGTATAACACTTAGATATTACTGAGCCCTTCCTCCAACCTAATTTCCACTCATGACTGACAAAGCCAGGAAAACTGCCCAAAATATATGGTAGCTCCATGCTGGTAGTAGTCAGCAAGTAATAACCTTTACCTCACTCAGGCAACTACTGGGTATAATCAGAAATACAATAATACAAGCAGAAATGTCAAACTTATCTGGTTCATCCGTGTAAGGATTAGTCCAAAAAGTAGTAATTCATGTAATCTCACCTAACCATCCCTATGGTTACAATAAGACACAGAAGTGAAAAAGGTATAAATATTGTCCAAAATATCTGATTTAGTAATGCCAAAAATCAGGAATAAAATATAATTAACTAAGCCTGTCATACCACCCAGACATTATTCAGTAGAAAGAAAGATTGAATCACAATGTACGTGCAGAACGTTTAGATATATTTATCAGCACTGTTTGTTACCCATCAAACCAGAATGATTGAGCTGCCTGCTGAAATAGACCATCTGGCTTTTATTAGATTCCCAATCCATTACCCGCAGTCATACACAGAAATATATGTGCATGCCCATACCCAACATTTGGAATAGAAACATAATGGAAGTAATCGCAGTAATATTGACACATCTAGACTAATGAGACTCATCTGCTTTGAGTGCCTGCTTTTGTTTGGTCCAATGAGATCAGTGTACACAGATAAACAACCAATATGGCTACAATGTACTCATGTTATTTTTTTAGTCACATTCCAAAGTTAGGCTTGCAAAGGCTAAAATGTCGTAACACTACAGAAGACAATTTTAATAAATGAGAGAAACTCACATTTATTGAAACTGCATTGAAACCCACATCCAAAGAAAATGCATCTGACCAGTGGCAACATTTTTCTGGGTGATATTGCAGTAACCAGCAACACCTGAAAAATAAATGAATTCCAAACATGCACTAATGCTGACAGAGAAATGCCAGTGAAAGGGTTACACAGAAAGGACAGCTTTTGGCCTGTGCAAAAATCGTAACTATGGAAAGAAAATGAAATTCATTCTTAATTTTCACTAAATTGATGAGTTATGTCCACAGCTTAAGGTTAAAAGCTGGCAAAAATCACAGTTCCTATTCAGCTAAGAAAACAAAAGCTCAACATTTAAGGTTAGAGACAGGGTTAAAATTAACATGCATTACTAAGGAGAGCAGGCCCCCTCCTCCAAATAAGTAACCCTAACTCTGCCCCTGCCTGTGCACCTTACCTTAAAAAAACTCTTTCTATAACACTACTACTACATAAGACAGCTTGAAGACACACACCTCATGTGTATGCACACACACACACACACACACACACACACACACACACACACACACACACACACACACTCGCATACTCGCATGCACACACGCGCACACACATACACACACACTTGCGCGCGTGCGCACACACACACACACACACACACACACACACACGCACAGAGACACACACACAGAGACACACACGCACACACGCAACTTAATCTATCCCCTTACGAAACCATACAACACACACACTCAAAACATCTTAAGTAGCCAACAGGAAGTCGTCCAACCCATTGTTTGCACAAGTGACCTATTGCCATACCTTTCAACCTCTTAGCTCAAGAAATCTGGACAAAGCCTGTCAAAATGGGGGGGGGGACAAAGGCCCAAAAATAGGGACACATTTTTAAATATTGCTTGTAAAGACTTAGAAAGTTGCTAGAAAAACAGGATTTGTGTTATCATGCATTCTCTGGAGGATTTGAAGTCTGAAACTCAATTACATAGCATTGTTTAGTGACTTTAATCCTTAGATCATCCCTGTGATTTGTCAAAAACAACACAATTTTTATGAGGAACAATCCAAAAATATTTTGCAAAAATCTATACAGTTGAGAGGTATGATTTATTGCACAAAAACTCACTACAGTTCATTTAGTCTCCCCCTTTTTGTCCTTATGGACCTTAACACACCAAGTTAATCTGTCAATAACTGCTTATTTAAGTTCTTGCAAATTCTTTGCTTTACTGCAGTAATGCTGCCTATACATCTTAGCCTCTACCACTCCCATCTTTTCCTGTCTTCAGTCCTTCTCACTATTCAATTCTGTCTACTCACTGCGTGACTATATCTGAGGTTTAATTTTTACTATCGGCCTTCCATTTAATCTATGTTTTTCCTAAGTACTGACGGAGTTGATCTTACTTTTAGTCCAGTTCTCACAGCCATATGCTATTATTTGGGAAAAAAAATGATTTGTTTGCTCTTCATCCTGATTTGTAATAGCCATGTGTAGATGACTTTGTGTGGAGAACTATCAACCAGCATGCTTTTGGTCAGCAAAATCCCACTCAGATATGTAGAGAATTAGGAAAACTCCACAGGGTATCCAGAGGTCAGGACTCCACCCAGACCCAACAAATGAGAGACAGAAACATTAACCAGTGTACCATGACTACTCAAACATTATCCTTTCCCAGTATTCATGTCCATCACCACTCAGACCCATTAGAAATCCACACTACACACTCTAACGGCATCATGCATTTTGTTCAACAGATAACTCAGCTAATCGAATAACCAATGTCAGTCCATCTTTAGAAAAAGATATACGGGCAGTTGTTACTGTTACTGCTAGATCATGTACATGACAGCCATAATTACAACTACATTCCCATTACTTCAGATAACTAAGTAAAAAAAATACTTTAAGTATTTTTAAAGAAATACAATTGCAAATTAAATGCTTTTAAATAAAAGAAGTTTCACACAGAGCAGATCTACAAATCAGAACTGGGCTCCCTCTCAGAAACTTACTGTAATGCCATTAAAGCAGTTTGCAGAGGATATCAGCCCCCTACACTCTCTTCACTTTTGCATTTACTAACTCCAAGAATGCTGTAACTTGGAGTAGAAGCAATACGTAATACTATAATGGCATCTATTTTCCCAGAAGAATACAATGGATCCAAATAATTGCTAAGGGTTGTACAAAATTCCCCTTCTGTCAGTGCTTTTTGGCAAGTAATCTACTAAAAAATGCAAAAACAATGTATAGGGAAAGTAAAGTACACAAAAGGAGTACAATCATGCTAGCAAGGCTGAACTGACAATACAGCAAAATGAGCTACTGTCTAGACACTCTATACTTCTGGTGGTACACAAATACTGCAGCTGAACCGAACAATATACAACCCTTCTGCAAAGAAACAGTGCCACTGCTTACAGTTTCAGCAGTGCTAATTTGCCAGTTGCAGTACCATGTGAAGAACAGCACTATTTGGGAAGCTAAGCAACCAGTAGCCAATGTCCGCAGAGCTCCATAGCAGTGAAAAACCGGTCTCCTACATTATACGCTATAAAAACAGTTTAGTAATACATAGGGTGATTGCTTGGTGTTAGGTGAAATTTACGGTTACATTTAAAAGTTATATACATCTGTATATATTAAGTACCACTACAGATTGTTTAACGAACAGAGCCAAAAAAGAAAGAAGCTCCCATACAAATTTGCAAGTATGATGAGCTACTAAGTATTGCATGGAAAATTAAAAAGTGCAAGTTCTATCTCATTAACATATGTGAAGTGTCATGAATTACTATATGACAGACCACTGCAAAACTACCTTAGGGGTAAACTACTGCATATTAACCATCATGTATACCACCACATCTGCGAGCGGGTGAGGCAGCTGGTGTGGAAAGCAACAAGACAGGCAGTCGTACAAATGAAGTTAACAAAGGTAGGTAATTTTTAAATCATCATACAGTAATAAAACACAGGAAATGCAGATGCTAAAACACATAAGTAAACCTGCCACGCCCTCAGTGACTTCACCTTTTGAAAGAAGCACCCAGTGATTGCCGGGAACGTTGGGCATCCACTTTTTCTTACACAGCATAGTGACTTAAACTTGCTACAATTTACTACAATAAAATAAAGTATTATACCCCACACTTATAAAAATTATAACTCACGTGTATTTTTCATGGTTTTTCCAACAAACCAAAAGCATGCATGACATTACAGAAGTTAACAAACAAAAGCGCGTATGAAATTACAGAAGTTTACTGCTCAACACACGAAATAAGCAAACATGCACAGATCCTTACAACTGCAGATAGCCTATACTTTGTTTCATTTAATCTGCATATCAAGCCTCCATAAACTGAAATATTTATGTATTTATTTATTTATTTAACAATGTCTACACTAACAGCCAGATGAGGGGTGGAGCAAGCCACAGCAACAGAACACACAAGGCAGATGCTCTTGAAAACTGGATTACAGACTATATTTACAAACTATAAAACATTTTTGTAGTAGTTACTGACCATACCGCATATTGTGTAGCTACAAAATGATTCTCGCACACTGCCCGCCAGATACGCCAAATACTTCAAGTACAACATAGACAGTTCATCAACTTTATTATGATTTCTAATGCTGTGATCAAAGAATTATTTCTCTATACGGCTGGGAAAATGCACGGAAGCAATTTCTGCTTTCACAATAAGTCCATCCTCGAAAGAAAAAGTGCAGTTCAATGCAGTGAACACTTACCTTATTGTGGATCAGAAAATCTAAGCTGTATGGTACTTGCTTTTTAGGGTTTCTCATTGCTGAGCTAATGAGTTATCGCTGGTTTTCACAAATGTGCACAGAAAATGGTGGCACAGTGGTGCAGCGGTTAACGTTGTCGCCTCACAGCAAGAGGTTCTCCGGTTCGATTCTCGGCTGGGGTGCTTTCTGTGTGGAGTTTGCATGTTCTCCCTGTGTTCGCGTGGGTTTCCTCTGGGTACTCCGGTTTCCTCCCACATTCCAAAGACATGCATCTGGAGCATTTCTCCCCCGGGCCTCTGCTGAAAACAGGCTCTGTGGAACCTAGTCGGACTTTCCCGGTCAACAAATGTTAAATAAATAAAATAAAAAAAATGTTCTGTTACAATAGATAGATGGCTCTAGCAGCAATGTAGTAGATCAGAGAAAAAGAAAGGGACTTGGTACTGGAAGACCCTCTATTTATTGTCACAGAACAAAGAAAAGTTAGGTCTGGGGGAGGAGGTGTTAGACAAGTGGCGGCTTGGATTGCAAGATTCCGATTGGCTGCCACCACTTGCTTCCTGGAAATTGTACAGAATCAGCTTGCTGTGATCACAAGCAGATACACAGTGAATGGCAAGCCGATTTTCTCCAAAATCTTAAATACGAACATGATGTTACTCCACAGTGAAAACTAAGTTGAGAAGGTACCTGACAAAGTTCAGGTACATTTTCAACTAAATTTTTAACAATGGAGCTAAAAACGGACTGCAATTTTACCTGCACTGTTGGAAGCATATATTTTCAAGCGCCTCAGAGAGTACTCGGATGTAAGCACTAAGGCACCCTGAGAAGGTACTCGGGGTTAATGAGTTAAGTACCACTTTTTTCAATGTGGTGCGTGCTATTTTGGACAGTAAACATGTCTCTAAAATGTATTAAGTACTTTGAGTGGATCCCATTACCTAATATGTCTGATTTATGCGCTAGCCAAGAACAGTGATTTCATGCAGCTGGTATAACTAAAATAATACCACTTGTCCTGGTCCCCTTCATAAACACATCACACTGAATGACATTTGACGACCTTTATTAAACTTCCATAAACATGATTGATAACCAATATTTATTAATTACAACCAACACATGAAATAGGTGAGGATAACATCCATGTAACATTAAAATAGGACAGTGTGTATCCACTCATCCTGACCAGTAAGCAGTGTCCATACCTCCACTTGCTTACTTATGAAGCAGTGTACCACCATTCACTTCAGTTACCATTTAATGAATTACATGTCCAACCAAATAAGCAGCTTACCTCCGCTTGCTTACTTACTCTTTCCCAACCCATTGAATTGAACCTCCAACACCAGAGGGGGAACAGAAAAGGGCAAGCCTGCCCCTCTTCTCTGCCTACCAGCCTGAACAGGTTGTTCCCCCTCTGTCCAACCAAACTTCCAACAACCTAACCACCATTAAAAGGCATTACACCAAACATCATTCGGTGTACCCTATCCTGCCTAACCAAACTGTATCCATGCCATTGGAGAAAGTTGGCTTGCCACACACTGTGTATCTGCTTCTGATCACAGCAGCTTTACCAGAAGAATAAAATGCCTACTACCTTGCTCCAATACACCCAACTCCGCAACCATGTAAAAAAACTAATCCCCATGGACAAAAAAAACTACTACAATAAGCTTCAGTCCAACAATAATAGAAAACCTAAACAATTCTGGAAATCAGTTAATTCCCTTCTCCATCCAGGCTCCAGGAATAATCCCTGCCCTGACCCAAGTATAACTGACATTGAACTAAGCTCACATTTCAACTCATTCTTTACAGAATCCATAGTTAACCTAACCAAAACTTTCCCTAACAACAATCCACACAACTCTCATTATTCACCACCCAACAACCCTAATAACTGTCTGCTCAATTTCCAGCTCAAACCATTTTCAACCAATATTATAAAAAGGCTCATATCCAAACTAAAGCCATGCTTCATTGCCCCTGACAACATACCCTCCACCTTCCTCAAATGTGCTGCTAATGGTATTGCTCTCCCAATCAGTATCTTAATAAATAGATCCTTAAAAGAATCATATGTACCCAAACTCTGGTGCTCAGCCTACATTCTTCCTCTTCACAAAGGAGGCAAAAACACCAATATTTTCAATTTCCGCCCCATTGCCCTACTCTCTCCAATCTCCAGAATTCTAGAAAAATGTGTCCACCACCAACTCATGCCTTTCTTAACCCAGAATGAACTCCTAACACCCACCCAACACGGCTTCCGCCCTGGCCATAGCACCATAACTGCCCTATTCTCCTTCCTAGAAACAGTCAATCGAGCCCGAGATTCTGGACTCCTAGTATCCACAGTACTCCTAGATCTCTCCAAAGCATTTGACACCATTTCCCACAAACACCTTCTCTGTCATCTCGCCAACCTTAATCTCTCCTCTAATACATTATCCTGGTTCTCCAGTTACCTATCAGACAGATCTCAAGCTGTCAGATGGAAGAACTCTACCTCTTCCTTCTTACCAACACCCACCGGCATTCCCCAGGGGTCTATCCTCGGACCCATGCTTTTTAACATCTTCATTAATAACCTTCACGCTGTCATCCCTGACACAACATTTATCCAATACGCCAATGACTCAACTTTAGTCTGTGCCACCTCTAACCTTCCTGAACTACTGACTAAAACCCAAATAGCATTTTATACTACTGTGAACTGGATGCACCAAAACCATCTCTCTCTCAACTCAAATAAATCAAAAATACTACTTTTTCCTTCCTCCAGGGCTTTCTCTTATGACAAAAATGCTTTCAAAGTCATTAGCCAAACCAACACTGCTATAGAAATGGTCCCTTTTGCAAAACTTCCTGGCATTACCATAGACGAACACCTTAAATTCGATATCCACATTCAACAAAACATAAAGAAAACCCACCAAAAGTTAGATATGCTCTATAGGAATAACCACTTTCTCTCCAACTCTTCTAGGCATACCTTGGCAACTACCTACCTTCTACCTTCTTTACTATATGGGGCCCCTCTTCTAACTAATCTGACTTCTTCCAATGCCTCCAAACTTGAAAATTGCTATAATAAGATCTCTAAATTTGCAACTAAATCCAACACCTCTACTCACCACTGCCTTACCCTACAATCTCTGAATTGGCTAGAACTCTCTAACCACCTAAACTATCTACAACTAACCACCGCTCACAAATTAATATTTTACCCAGATAAATGCCCAGCCTTAACAAACATCCTTCCCCCATACATCCCAAACAGATCTCTGAGATCTGAACACCAAAATTTAATTTCTATCCACAAACCCAAATGACCTGCTGGCCAGCTTCTACTCTCTTTCTCTCTAGGCAAGAAATGGAACTCTCTCCCTCCTTCACTTAAGACTATACCAAACTCAGAAACCTTCAAGACCCAACTTTTCTCATACCTGTCATCCAAATGGAAATGTTCCTGCTTACACCCTACCTAAATTCACGGGAATTCCCCAGTGAGTTCTTCATACTCCTTGCTCCTCTCTTCCCTCTAACATATTTCTATTCTCCTACAAAAGACATAAGCTGTCAGTCACTGATTAAGCAATCTCTCACCTGACTCCAAGTATGTATATATTGTAAATATCAAAGTATTTCTATTGACTGCACAGCAAGTATTTACCGTACTTAATTAGAACAACTGCATGCAAACTGTCTCCCCACTACTAGTATAATAACAAGAACCTTAGATCTTTTATTTTAAAGACAGTTGATCATGCTGTGCTGAATGGAAATACCTGTAAACTGTGTTCTCTAATATCTGTTAACTGTGTTGTATGATGTACATTTTATGCATTTCCTTACTGTATGAATATTATACATGTATTATACTTTTAAAATTATGTAACCCTTATTGTATTGCTTATGGAGCTTTTCTCCCCAGGCCCCCACTGAAAATGGTCACTTTCAGGTCCAGTGGACTTCCCCGGTAATCAAACTGAAAATAAAATAAATAAATAAAAATCACCTTCCAAATCCCTGTCACCTAAATAACAAAATTAGCCTGCTGCCTAAACAGCTGAAAGCAAACTACTGATCTCTCTCCAGTGCTAGAGTAACAAACCATAACCCCAACTTAATATACTCACTATATATGAATGAAATACTCAGTTACCCAACTACCATACCAATAAAAGGTTTGTAATGATTCTCGGGTCATTATCAGCCAATTAACCATCCAAACAAACACTAATCCCACTGCCACTTGAAACCATGTAGAGGCAATTACATACCCTTACATTAAATTGCAGCCCCCATTTACTGCCCAATGAATATAATAACCACATAAGATCTTCTTCAAGATTCCATATAATAGCAATCTTGCCATTACACCAACTACCCATTATAAGCAATACGGCATTGAAACCACCATCATAGCCTTTTACCAGAATGACCACAAATGCACCACAAACAGTAAACCCCAAGCCAGAAGAAAAAACACACACACACACGCACGCGCACACATGCACACACACACACACACACCGCAGCCACACACACACACACACACACACACACACACACACACACACACACACACACACACACACACACACACACACACACACACACACACACACACACACACACACACACACACACACACACACACACACACACACACAAAACCAACCTATAACACATTTGGCAGCCACAACCCCTGGTTAACAACATCAGCACATCCACGAAACAGTAACCACACTAGCTGTAGAACAACTGACCCTCCATATACCAAACCGCAGCAACCAACTTCCTTTTATGGGCAAGGTTAGCCAATATTCCCATATAACATCTACTCTACATGCGTATAAGCCACCAACCAAAATGTAGTAAATTAACCCAGCCCTGACTCCCATGAAGACTGCAGTAAATTGGAGCTAAATCCTCCTTCACAAACACCACACCTAGCTCACAAGCATAAGCCAACTAACTCAAACCAACCCACTACGCCTACCCTTGGTAGCTGCAACACAGTTTGACCAAGATAACACCCCCTTACTATAAATTTTACTTCTAATAAACCAACCCCATGATCCTGTGACAAGCATCTAACCCCCACCTGACATACCTCATCATCCAGCACCAACACACCCTACCACTATCATAGCAACCAAGCAAGAACAGACCCCAATTCCCCCAACTTCTTCTGCAAAACTGATGCCTGCTAACTTGACCAACTTCAAAGTCCCACATCCCTAATTCACCCCAGGGTTCCACCCATGTCCCTCAAAGGACAGAAGGAACCATATGTGGAAATAAGAAAATAAACTTGGCTAGCCTACCAATGCCCTAAAACCATTAACCTCATAGCTTCCTATGTTCCTATGATCATTGTGATTATACTCCACCTGTAACTCCAAATTCCATATACACAACCCCCATCCGTGCATTACCTTCACCCAAACATACCGCCCTCTGCAACCCCATTGTATACAACACCAACAATCAAAATCCACACAAGAATCCATTACCTTACAAAGTCATTCTCTCAGAGCACTGACTGCTACTTACTCATTGCACACATCTCTGATGTCATTGTGCACCCCCAAGTGACTGGGACATCCAACAAAACAGGCTACCATCACTTCCAAATCCTCTTTCTTCAGGTCATCAATTGCAGCCCACTCAATTCCATCACCTCGGCAATCTGCAAAAGGAAATAGTTTAATCACCTTGCCTTAACAAGAACTGAAACAATGATGAACCTCAAACCATGCCCCTTATGTCTACAAGCAAAACATTTCATTGACTATCTCAAAACATGATTTAGACAACTGGATATTTAACCGTAAATTCACCCCAGGGGTCCCACTCATGTCCCTCCTGGACAAAGTGGAAAAAGGGGGTTCCTTGAGAAAGTAAGGGCTGAACTGGCTGGTTTGTAAGAGCCTTAGCGCCATTAGCCTATTAACTTTCTATAATCCTGTAATCATTTTACTCCACCCCACCAGCAGGAACCCCAGACTCCCCATAAAAAGTAATAGTGTGACAGTGGTATCCTACAATGTCTGCCAATAGTTGATAACCTCAATCTTAAATGCTTAACCACTCTTATGCAAGAAAACCAGATTTTATTCCACAGGGACCAAAATATGGACATTTCAACAAAACTGAGTACCGTCGGGGTACGGACCAAAACCACACACCCTACATCAAAGCACACACCCTTCACACCCCTCTTTTTTTATTTATAACAAGTATCTGTACAGAGCAAGAACTGTCCCAAATGCAATCGCATCTATAACAGCCCCCCCCACCTTCACAGGAATGACATGACCCTCTGAGTGCGGGTGCTCAACAGCCCATTAAAACACTCAGTGATAGCTGTAAACCACCCAGTTTGCTCAAAGAAACATAGAAAGTGTCGGAAGTACAAGTTTCCTGTCAATGGGCATTTTCTGAAAGATATGAAAACTGAAACACCACTGCATGTCAAAGGAACCTGCCATACTGGTTAAAGCCACACCACCCATTCTTAGAGAGCAGTCACTAACTGTGGACCCCAGACCTCAACTGAAAAGTGGTCACCTCACCTCTCACATATGCAACTGTAAACCACTTGAGTGACTACAGTCCACTGATCATTCTTGTGAATTCAGAAAACACAAATGTTGAGCAGCAGACCAAATAGGAAGGTCTTTTCTGATGGTTAGACTCCTACTATATCTTCCGATAGACCACTGATCAAAATTTTGGCTGACTGTTCTTTCAGTTGGAAAAAAACACACACCCATGCCTCATATAAGCCCTTATGAAGAAACTGAGAGCAAGCAGAAAATAACTTCTGTTGCATTATGTAGGTAAGCGCTCCTAAAGGTACCAAATCAAACTGCACACTAATAGCGGATTTAAACCAGTTTACTAATGCAGTAAGCAACAGGTAGATGCATAAAAAGGCATTATTAAATCATAAGGTAAATTCTGTCAAATCTGCCACCTCTGGGCAGTAGCAGTGTTCCAATGTGGAAAGTGCACTTGAGCTATACCTATACACAAAATTATTAAGCATGGGCATTAATGCCCTTCTAGCCTGCCAATATACCAAAACAAGTGTCCAGGCTGTTCTTAAAATACCTTAAACTACCACTTGCTGTAATGCAGCTCGGTTGTCTGTTCCATGCATCGGTTACCCTGTCAGAGAACCAACTGGTGCACTTCTCATTTCTATGTAATCTTGTACGTAGGGTGTCTGATGACTTAACAACCTTGCAGAGCAAGCATCCAAACAAAGGTGACCATCCCCTCATTCAACAAAGGCTGGGGATATCCCCTCATTCAGCAGAGGCTGGGATGTCTTTTTTTTTTTTTTTTTTTTTTTTGCAACGGGCCAAACTTGTGACACAAAACTCAGGATATTCTGCGAACATGTGTGTCATTAGGTCCTGCCCCCCCATCACACCACAGACACACAAATTCCTAACCAGGATAAATCAAGCTGTGAACCAAAAGTTAGTCTAACCAGTCCCCTTTCAAATTATGAGCACACCATTATATTATACTGCTGAGGAAGCCGGCTAACTCACTTACCAAGCAAATACTTATCCAGGCTCAACATCCGAAAGTGGCAGCTGAAGAATGGCTTATCCACCCAAATACTTGTTTATGTGTTTACTTACACTTTGCTGACAAGGTAAGTCCCCTTAGACCACTGGCCTCTCCATCTGCATATCGCGTATGAGAATCTGCCCTGGGTTCTAGCCAACTCCCATACTCTGTTTGATAAATGCAGTACGATCTTTTACACACTCTGAGCTACCACAAGATGGGTGCTACATCAGCATGAATACCCAAAGGGCAGAAAGTCCACAACCCAAATATCTGCCATCATTTCCGTTTCTCACCTGCCGCTTTAATGATTTGTCATGAATTTGCCAGACAACCAGACTTGTACTACAGCGGACCAAAACATGAGGAACGGACCCAGAGATTCTGCGCACACCTCTCAACCTCTGTGAGTGAGCAAGAAATCCAGTCAAATAACAAACGAGCTAATTTAATTCCAAACACCACTCCCACTCACTTGAAGTTTTGACAGGGTAGCAGGTTTTATCCTCACAAGGTTTGAGTACGAAGTCAGAAACCAAAATGAACTTAAAAACCGTAATGTACAATGATTTGCTAGCAGCCACCACCTGTTAGCAATGGACAGAAAAAAAAAAAGCACACACCTTCTATATGCATATCTGCATACTCCCAAGTAAGTAATATAACAAGCCACCGGCAAGTGCAACATTGCCTGTCTCACAGAAATATTCTCCTTAAACAATGGGAAACCTATCCCACCTTTAACTGATGCCGTACTTCCATTGCCTCGATCCTCTCCACTATCTCAGAAACGGAAGCAAACATAAGGTAGCTGAAATATGGAGCTCTGAGAAACTTGGGCAGCTGAACAGTATGATAAACACAGCTCACTAAACCATACACTACCAACAAATCCAACTCAGGCAGACACCAGGGAAAGCCCACAAAACCGTGAACCACCAACAAAACCAACCAAAGCAAACACCAGGAAAAGCCCACAAAACCATGAACCACCAACAAAACCAACTAAAGCGGACACCATGACAAAAAAAAAGAAAAAGCACACAAAATACACTTTCTCAACCAAGCAACCCATTGAACACCATAGACTGTAAACCTGAACAGCCCACTGTAATCACCATGCTCAGAAACTGAACAATAGAGAGGTATGACCTTAATATACCTTCCATAAATCCCAATAGTGAAGAAAACAGAATTTTCTTTTTGACAGAGGAAAAGAGAGGGAAGGGAATATTTTGAAATACTAAGTACCTATTTAACCTCCTACACTGGTGACCAATTAAACAACCTTGCCTTACCCTACAATCTCTGAATTGGCTAGAACTCTCTAACCACCTAAACTATCTACAACTAACCACCGCTCACAAATTAATATTTTACCCAGATAAATGCCCAGCCTTAACAAACATCCTTCCTCCATACATCCCAAACAGATCTCTGAGATCTGAACACCAAAATGTAATTTCTATCCACAAACCCAAATGACTTGCTGGCCAGCTTCTACTCTCTTTCTCTCTAGGCAAGAAATGGAACTCTCTCCCTCCTTCACTTAAGACTATACCAAACTCAGAAACCTTCAAGACCCAACTTTTCTCATACCTGTCATCCAAATGGAAATGTTCCTGCTTACACCCTACCTAAATTCACGGGAGTTCCCCAGTGAGTTCTTCATACTCCTTGCTCCTCTCTTCCCTCTAACATATTTCTATTCTCCTACAAAAGACATAAGCTGCCTGCCAGTCACTGATTAAGCACTCTCTCACCTGATTCCAAGTATGTATATATTGTAAATATCAAAGTATTTCTACTGACTGCACAGCAAGTATTTACCGTACTTAATTAGAACAACTGCATGCAAACTGTCTCCCCCCTACTAGTATAATAACATAAGAACCTTAGATCTTTTATTTTAAAGACAGTTGATCATGCTGTGCTGAATGGAAATACCTGTAAACTGTGTTCTCTAATATCTGTTAACTGTGCTGTATGAAGTACATTTTATGCATTTGCATTTCCTTACTATATGAATATTATACATGTATTATACCTTTAAAATTATGTAACCCTTATTGTATTGCTTATGGAGCTTTTCTCCCCAGGCCCCCACTGAAAATGGTCACTTTCAGGCCCAGTGGACTTCCCCGGTAATCAAACTGAAAATAAAATAAATAAATAGAAATCACCTTCCAAATCCCTGTCACCTAAATAACAAAATTAGCCTGCTGCCTAAACAGCTGAAAGCAAACTACTGATCTCTCTCCAGTGCTAGAGTAACAAACCATAACCCCAGCTTAATATACTCACTATATATGAATGAAATACTCAGTTACCCAACTACCATACCAATAAAAGCTTTGCAATGATTCTCGGGTCATTACCAGCCAATTAACCATCCAAACAAACACTAAGCCCACTGCCACTTGAAAACATGTAGAGGCAATTACATACCCTTACATTAAATTGTAGCCCCCATTTACTGCCCAATGAATATAATAACCACATGAGATCTTCTTCAAGATTCCATATAATAGCAATCTTGCCATTACACCAACTACACATTTTAAGCAATACGGCATTGAAACCACCATCATAGCCTTTTACCAGAATGACCACAAATGACTACAAATGCACCACAAACAGTAAACCCCAAGTAAACCCCAAGCCAGAAGAAAAAAAACACACACACACACACACATGCGCGCGCGCGCACACACACACACACACACACACACACACACACACACAAAACCAACCTACAACACATTTGGCAGCCACAACCCCTGGTTAACAACATCAGCACATCCATGAAACAGTAACCGCACTAGCTGTAGAACAACTGACCCTCCATATACCAAACCACAGCAACCAACTTCCTTTTATGGGCAAGGTTAGCCAATATTCCCATATAACATCTACTCTACATGCGTATAAGCCACCAACCAAAATGTAGTAAATTAACCCAGCCCTGACTCCCATGAAGACTGCAGTAAATTGGAGCTAAATCCTCCTTCACAAGCACCACACCTAGCTCACAAGCATAAGCCAACTAACTCAAACCAACCCACTACGCCTACCCTTGGTAGCTGCAACACAGTTTGACCAAGATAACACCCCCTTACTATAAATTTTACTTCTAATAAACCAACCCCATGATCCTGTGACAAGCATGTAACCCCCACCTATATATATATATATATATATATATATATATATATATATATTCTTTTTTCTTTTAACAACCATGTAAGTATGTGTAATTTAAGCAGGAAAATTTTCATTATATACTATATATTGGGCGGCGCAGTGGTGCAGCGGTTAACGTTGCCTCACAGCAAGAGGTTCTTCAGTTCGATTCTCGGCTGGGGTGCCTTCTGTGTGGAGTTTGCATGTTCTCCCTGTGTTCACGTGGGTTTCCTCCGGGTACTCCGGTTTCCTCCCACATTCCAAAGACATGCATCTGGAGCATTTCTCCCCGGGCCTCCGCTGAAAACAGGCTCTGTGGAACCTAGTCGGACATTCCCGGTCAACAAATGATAAATAAAAAAAAATAAATAAATATATGATTCTTAGTAAGTATACTTATCCCCTTCTGGGACTTGATAAGTTGCCTGTAAATGTAGAGTATGCATGTGATGTATGTGTGTGTGTATATGCTGATACTGTGTTTGAATATACACACCTGGCTGGAACATGCTTTTCTGCTGTGCTTGAACAGTGGTAAACATCATGGAAGCCTTCCCTGACAGTCTGGTGTGTTTTTATTCAGCATATGCTCTGCTCATGCATCTTAGGTTAGACAGAGCAATGCATGCCTTTGTTATGGAGTATTGTAGTTGATAGATAGCTATTCCTCATCCTCTTTCGTGGTACTAAAACAGGTCAAGTTGGAACAACACTTTGTTTTCAGCTTTTAATGCTTTCATAAAATTAGCAGAATTTGCTTTCATAGCTCTCAGTTCTATTTTAAATGCTAAAAGAAGATTTTGCATTTATTATGGAAATCAATTCTCCTTTCTACACACAACCATTTCTAACAATTTGCTTCAAAAGGGACTTTTACAAAATGAGCAAGTGTGCAGCTTTTCTGTCTTAAAATTAGAGCAGCCATGACCATCAAATTATTTGTAGTCCTGTAGTTTTCACTAACCAGGCTACACCTGTAAATGACTGTTTACACTTCAGTGAAGCACTCTTTCTCCTTTTGTTGACCATACACCTTTAGCCTTTGATGTTCTGGTCCATTTTCAGTGTAAATCATTAATCAGCAGTGACAATGCTTCTCTCATTGTGATTGTCAGTATGTTATTTTGTCATATACATGTTTAAAAGTTGTGTTGGTCTTTATAACAGATAATTAGTGTATCACTAGCTCTAATTTGCAATTAAATGACTACCACTGATGCACCTGATCTTTAAAGTTACAAAAGAAAAGCAGGTGAACTTTCCAGAGCCTTAATAATAATGAATGTCATAATGTGGCCTTTTTAAAACAAACTTGTTAACAGCACATCACACAGCTCTGATAGACAGTTGGTATCTATCCAGTTTATAGGATGTTGTGCTAGCATTTTATAAAGCTGCTTGCATTCAGGCCATAGCTATTGCATTATTTATAGGCGTCAGCTGTGTTCCTGAGCTTTAGGAAGGATGATATTACAATGCTGTGAGAACACCTCAGGAATGCCCTACGGAGAGATGATTATATGTCTACACAGATGAGAAGGCTTAAAAAATAGAACTGCAAAAAGAAAGCTTCATCTTAGGCAAAAAATAAGAGCAACACACGAAAAACAAATGCCATTGGTTTTAAGATGTTTGTCAGAAGGCAAAAAAAAAACTGATTAGCATTTAGAAGGTATAGTTATTCACAGATAGACAACATAACTCTCAATTGTCACCTTTCTGGAGGCATCACGGATATGGTTGAAAAACATTCCTATGTTCTTTCTCTATCTTGTGATTTTTTTAGCAGGACAAGAATGACTACAGTCAAGATCAGCACTGTGTTCATAGTTACTAACGTATTATTCTTAAAATAATATATTTTGGTACACATCTTACCTCTTGAAAGTTTACAAGTTTTATGTCAACACTATATTGATTTTGAGCTTTTCTTCATGATTATTTTTGGCTTTTGAACTTAAGCATTTTAGTACTATGTATGTAAAAGTAAAAAAAAAAACATAAAGCAAAAGAAAAATGGTATGGTGGAGTAGTAAACGTTTGGGCCTGATGCCAAAAGACCTGCTCTCAGTGTGAGTGACTACTTGCACTGAGCGCAGGTGTTTTGGAATCTGTCCTGTTCTGCAAACCTATATATAGATAGGCTTAGACCGAAGTAAGTCACTTACACTGAGAGTAAGTCTTTCAGAATCAGGGCAGACTTGCACTGAGAGCAAATCTTTTGGGATCTGGCCCTTTTTTCAAAAAGCATCTTGTTTCTCTTACATTTTGTGTTCCAGGTGCTTACTGAATACATTCTTCTAATGTTCCCTTTGTACTTATCCATCATGAAGGTGCACACTCTGAAATCCAATCTTTTTTCAGTTTCAGAGCTTTGATTTCTTCCACCTTTATGGATTTTGCCTGTATGCCTTTCCTGACATGTAATTTTCTCTTCAGCCAGAAATCATTTTCTGCTGAGTTCTTATCACAATTTTGATGAAGGTATAACATCTCTATGCACATACTGGATATAGATTCATTCATTATGCCTCCAGCATACAAGAAGACTGGCTTGCCTTATTGTGTTAGACCACACAATATAATAGCTTATCAGAATTGCTGCTGGCAACTGAATGTCAGTGCCTGTTTTCATTTCTGTGCCTCTCAACTGCTTTGTCCTGGGTGTAGCACTGCACATTTATTTTCTTTTTACATATTTTTCAAGTTTTTATTACCTTTTGAGAACAAGTAGGCAGATGCCTTCCTTCATTGTTTCTCTGCAGTGCTCTTGTAGAGATACACAAGTAGCACTGAACCCAGAAGTTCCCACAATGTCTGTCTGCAGTCATCACCAGCATAACTATTGCTTAAGACTGGCCTCTGCTGGCTGTTTGGCATTTTTGACCCCTTTTTGGAAAACTTTAGTCCCATCTCCATATGATTCGGAAGTTAGTTATTATAGTTAACATAGTAACATATTATGGCTAAACACTGGAAAGAGAGAAACCTAACTAAAAAAAAAAAAAACATAAAGGGGATGAATATAAAGTAAGGAATTGGAGAAAAAAATCTGAATAAATGGGATTACTCAATAAAAAGAGTCTTTATGGTCAATAAGCACTCTTTATCAACCCATTATTCTGCTTCTTCCTACCCAAACCCCAATATTTTAGAATGACATTGTGATGAGTTCCAAGTCTTTTAGTGTCAAGTCTCTGTAATATATAGGACAATTCTGTGTTAGAAATGTTAGATTGCACCATGTTTCCGATATACTCCTTCCGTTTCGGTGCATAGCCAGCACACTGCACTCCTCCCCTATGCATACTAATTTATAGCCACAGATACATGCATCTTCTTCTTCTTTTTCTTCTTCTTCTTCTGCAGTAAAAGAACCCACCTGTTTCTTTTTACTCTGAGAAAATGTATGTTTCTTAACTAAAATGACCACATTATGTCAACATGATCATGACGTGATGACCAGATAAATGAGCTTGGCCTCCTAAGTCCTCACACGCTGACTTCCCATCCTTAGACCTGATCATACAACCTATATTCTGAAAACAGGTCTAGGCTGTGTTATCTAGCACAGCAATGCTCCAATATTTTATTTTATCTGTGTGTGTGTGTGTGTGTGTGTGTGTGTGTGTGTGTGTGTGTGTGTGTGTGTGTGTATATGTGTATGTATGTATATATATATATATATATATATATATATATATACACACACACACGCACACACACATTTATATATATATATATATATATATATATATATATATATATATATATATATATATATATATATATATATAAAATGAGAGAGTGCATTAGACTTTATTAAATATTATATGACGTGATTTTGTACAGTGGAATTTGTGCACAGGTTGTCCATGTGCTTTACTGATGCATTTTATTAGAGTGGAGAGAGTGTATGTGCTTCCACCAATGTGAGGATGTGTGATTTTATGAAACCCAGTTGTGGGCAATTACCTGCCAGTAATCATATCTGTTGTACTACTTCATGTTCCTTATGTTCATGAGAAGCCTGTTGATACTCACTGTCTGGTCATGTCTTAGTGGAGATGATGCAAGACCCCTAAAGACGCTATCTCCAATGCTCTTTGTTAATCCCTGCTCTATGTGCATAGCCTGGGAAGCCACAGGAAGAAATAACTGCTTACTGCTGAGCGGGGTTCTTAGCATAGATATCTTGTCAGACGTCTGTAAGATGCTGAATAAAGGGACAGTGCTGCTAGTCTTTTCTGATAGCTTCAGAATTTTAAGCCAGTGATCTTCTTAGTAAGGAACCTCTAGGTGATATCCCTTTGAAATTAGCTTTGTTAAATAGAAGAACTTGTGGACCACTGTCTTTACATGATGATCAGAGAAGACATTATCAACTCAAGTTACAAGTTCTTTAACAACATTCTCAGTGTAGAGTTGGGTTTTGTCAATATTGTGTTCTGGGATGGTTTGTTTACCAAATGTGATTAGTTTTCACTTTTTTGCATTTAATTTAGCATATTTTAGTACACAAGTGTAATTTTTGGCTGAAGGGTTTGGACTCAGAGTGGGGCTTGATAATGACTTCCAAGTTACAGTAATCTACAAAGTTCATTAGTCAGAGGTTTCGGTTCATGACCTTGAAAACAGAAAAGTAAAAGCCAAACAAAAGAGATCCCAGCTTGGAGTTCCTAGGGGGCACAACTAGTCAGCTTTATATTCTCTGATATAGCACCTGCTCCTTGTGTGTTCTGTCTTTTATCCAGTTTGTTATTCATGTTAGTACATATAAATCTATTTGTAATGCATTAACTATACAAAGATGGGGGATGATGTCAAATGTCTTGGCCAGATAAAGGTATGTTGTGTGGACAGCAAGACTGCTGTCAACAGCCTGTGTTACCCTTTTGAAGAAGTTAATCAGATTCATTAGACAACATCTACCTTTGACAAAACCAAACTGCTGTGAGTGCAATTCTGCTGTGGGTAAAGCCTGATGAGATTTTTATTATCAGTATTTATCATGTCACTTTGTAATGTGTTCCCTGGCTTTGCAAATAAGACATATCAGTCTGACGATCCTTTAATTCTTGGGGTCAGTGGTGCAGTCACCCTTGTAGCATTGCATCACTACTGCTGTACACCAAATCTGAGAAAAAGCCAGCACCTAAGCTCCAGTTGAACAGTTTAAGGAATGGTTTTGCCAGGGCTTGTTTAGTAGTGTTTATTTAACAACCAGGTATATTATCAGACCCCATGGATGAACTAGTTTTATTCCTGAAGGGTATCTTCAGTGCACATTCTTTAGTGACAATGAGGGTATGAGAGATTCTGGGATAAGTGGGTTTTGGATCGTTATCGCTGGAGTAAAAGTCACACTGAACTTGTTTGCTGGTACTTTGGCAATGACTATTGGATCAGAGTAGGTTTTGCTATTATGAATATGTTCAGAACACTGTTAGGTTTTATTTTAGCTTCAAATGCTAACCTAAGTTCATGGGCTGCTTTAGTAGACCTAATAGTATTTTTCAGATGCGTCATAACTGTCATCCAAGCCACATAGCAGTTCTTGATCTTAGTTTGAAAACATTCCTTGATATTCTCATAGGCAGATATAATATCTCCAGGGAACAGGAAATCCACAACCTTTGCTAGTACTTTTCTAGAAGTTGAATTGATAATGATAAAAAAAAAAAAACATTTACAGGCCACAGTCTTGCCATAATGAAATATACAGTCATTTTTATCTGTCCCCAGAAAGAGGTACCTAATAGCCTGTATTGTGCCTCACTGAAAATCATTTAGCAGATATTATGATATTAGCTTACTACTCATGGTTTTTGGCCAAATTGTATAGGAGGCTTAAGAAATATTTGGATATTGATCCCATTTTTTCAGCATTATTGCATGTGGAAGAGATAAAATATGATTGTTCACTGCACGAGATACCTTCCAGTGGATTTTATAGAACCTATAAACAAAAGCCATCATCATGAAGGACTGATCTATTACCCCAATGTCAAATCTGTCACCTAGGCTGGCTTCCATTGTTAACATTACCACAGTGTTGAAGCCATCAGTGTTGAAGCCATCATCTCAACTGTCTGGTTGAGATATGAATAAACTTTCTCTGAATGGATAGTTGTCTGCCTGTGTTTCAGTTAATGACTTCAGGGTTTGTTTTTGAGTACTCCATGCTGTTACAACATTTATGCTGCAGTATCTCCTACATGAATGTGTGATGCAGAAGACATTGCACAATATCTTGTCAGCCTTGCATATAAGATTCTGTAATAAGGTGTCAGACGATCATGAGATGTGCTTGTCTGCTGTTTGATATTTTGAAAAAGATGCTTTGCGGGGACGGAGCCTGAATGGCAAACTGAAAGCAGCAGTATTTTAGAGCTCCATATAACTAGTTAAATAAGACAGGAAAAAATATTCTTTTTTTTTTCTTCAAAGTATAAAATCTTATAGATAAAGGACTAATTTACATAATTAGAAACTTTGGTGAAGTTTTACAAATAATTATCTGTCAAAAAGCTTGGAGATATATTCACTTGTTAAATAAATGAGCAACTCAAGGAATTCTCACCAGGATGCAGCCTTAAAGAAGGAACTACACCAGATGACATCTACCCTGCAGAAGTTGTCTTTGAAGATGGATGATTTTAAAGAGAACCTAGAAAATCTTAAAACAAGCAGTCAAAAACAGGCTAACACCCTCAAGGAAATGTTACAACAACACCAGACAAGGATAACAGGAATAGAGGTTTCTCTAAATGACTTAGAAACCAGACTTAAGGAAGAGGAAACACAGAAAGAACTGCTTCTTAAACAAAACACTTGGTTGGTTAATAAAGTAGATGACTTGGAAAATAGGGAGAGGATAAATAACATCAGGATTTTCAGATTACCTGAAAACACAGAAGGTGAGGATATTATTTCCTTTTTATCAAGCTGGATCCCTGACTTTTTAAATTTCAAAGAAGGGCTTTCCTTTGGCATTGAAAGGGCACACAGAGCTCTTGGGAAACCTGCCACTAACTCAGACTCTCCTCCTAGGTCAATAATTATCAAATTTCTTTCATACTTGGACAAGGAACTGATTTTAAGATCTGCTTGGAGGAAGGCACCTCTAAAATATAAACAGAGCCTGATAAGATTTGATAACAACTATTCATCTAGAATAATGGAACAAAGGAAAAAAGTGTGGCCAATAATAATGTTTCTGAAACAAAATAACATCAAGGCACAACTTGCATATCCAGCTAAGATAAGAATACTGTATGCCAATGAGATGAGGACTTTTATTGACTTAGAGGAAGCTTCTTCATTTATTAAAACTAATAATGTGATTACTTTACCAGAAGATATGGACTGGATGTCACCTTCTCTCAAGAGAACAAAAGAAACAAATGTCTGGACAGACATCAAAAAGAAGAAGCAAAAGATTGATACTGTTACAGCCAAATCTCTCAAAGCATCTACTATGATATGAATTGTTTTTAAATTACTTTAAAGGACCAGTTTTACTGCTTGGAATGGAATCTTTATCTATATTTTTTGAAAATAGATGACACGAGAGTTTTCACATTGCCTCAGGTATGTAAAACAGGGTACTTTTCTTTCACAGAAGGAGGGTTATATAGCACATAAAATATTTATAGTATAAATCAACATACATAGTATATGTGTATTTTCTCTTAATTTTTTTTCTTTCTCTCTCTTCTCTCTTTTCCCATTATTTATTTTAACTGCATCTTGTCTCCCTTTCTAAATTCTCTCCTATTTACTATACTAATATAGTCTGTATATATTTAATAACTACAAGAGGGTAGTGAGACCAGCTATGTTATATGGGTTGAACGTTGCAGAGTTAAAGATGTTAAGATTTGCACTGGGTGTGACGAGGGTGGACAGGATTCGGAATAAGTATATTACAGGGTCAGCCCAGGTTGGAAGGTTTGGAGACAAAGCCAGAGAGGCAAGATTATGTTGGTTTGGACATGTGCTGAGGAGGGATGCAGAGTATATTGGGAAAAATATGCTAAGGATGAAGCTGCCAGATAACAGGAAAAGAGGAAGGCCAAAAATAAGGTTTATGGATGTGGGGAGAGAGGACATGCAGGTGGTTGGTGTGACAGATCAAGATGCAGAGGACAGGAAGAAATGGAAACAGATGATCCGCTGTGGCGACCCCTAACAGGAGCAGCCGAAAGAAAAAGATGTTTAATAACTCACTATCTATACAGAGATAAATAATAGTCTAAAATAATCTAGTTTTAAGGTAGACTAATTGAAATAATGAACTTAATTAATTGTTATTACAATATTTATTAGATTAATGATAGTTACTGTTATGCTTATTGGGATTGGTGACATGTTCGTGATTAACTCTGAAATGTTCCATTCATGTACATATGTCCTTTGAATTATTTCCTTTTAGTATTAACAAATATATATAAAATAAAGGAGGGAAAAATGTACTGTTGGTTAAAAGAAGTGAAGCTTTCTTCACATTCTATTTGCATTGCCATAGCAACAGTAAACAATTGATGCAGTTTTTAAGGACTCTCTAAGATGTTCTAAACACTATTTGATTAATACTTACCTAAGGTAAGTCTTGATTACCATATGGGTACCTACACAAAGTGCATTTAGCCTCACAGATTACAAATAATAAGAAAAAGTAATGTTGTTTAGTTATTAAAATGAAAAACAACCTAAGCAAGGTAAAATAAATACATAATAGGACTATTTGTAAATATTTTATGATTTATCCTCATAGGATTACATATTCCTGGAAACACAACTGAAACGTTCCTAAACTACATGTGCACTTAAATGTAGCGGCTTGATTAAAAAGTATTACTCAGTTTAACATGCTGATTCAACAAGCTGTCTGCACTGTAAAAGTTACATTTTATATGTTACTTGAAATTGACAGTCTCTAGAGCACATGAAAAGATACATATTACTTTTTGCAACATGTTATCTTTGCAGTTACCTCATACTCTGTACAAACTCACTTGGCAACTGATAGCGATTCATTTAAAATATCAGTTTAAATATTAAATGTGCCCTTGAAATGCTATTGACATTTTGACAAAATATAATCTGAAATGTAAAACGAATGACTTGAAAGAAGTGAAGTAATGTATAGATTTCAAAGACAGTTTTTGACACTACAGTATAAGTAAAAATGTATATTCACAAGAAAGTATTGAAATGTTTTAGTCTTCGAGTTAAAATAGCTTAGTGTCAACATTTTGCGACATCAGAAAGTTTGAAGAGCTAGGAAATTACTATTATTTGTCTTTATAATGATTATTAGACAGATGTTAGACTCTGCTTTGTTTAATGAATCGTGACACATGTTTATGAGGAAAAGTGGACTCACTTACTCACATTGGACTACATATTCCTGGAAACTCAACTGAAATGTCCCCAAAATACTTGTGAACTTAAATGAAACTGCCTGATTAATAAGCATAACTTACTTTAACAACATGAATCCATAAGCTATCTGCTCTATATATGCTACATTATATATGTCACTTGCATATGACAGTCTCTAGAGCACATGAAAAAATACATATTATTTTTGCAACATACTATATTTGCATTAACCATACATTCTAAACTAACTCAATTGGCAACTGACAAATTATTTATTTGAAACATTAGTCTAAATATTAATTGTGCCCTTGAAATATTGTTGCCATTTTGACAAAACAAAACCTGAATTGAAAAAGGAATGATTTGAAGTAGTGAAGTTGTTGTGTCTTTCGGCTTTTCCCGGTTAGGGGTCGCCACAGCCGAACTCCAGTCCGCTAATGATTGGCAGTAGATTTTTACATGCCGAGTTGCCAGCTCTGATGCACAACCTTCAACGAAGGTACGCCCATTCACGCATGTCTCCACACAGAAGACACTTTAGCTGAGAATCGAACAGGACGTCTTATTGTGACGCGACAACGCTACCGCAGCACCACTACCACGGTATTTGAAGAAGTGAAGTATTGTACAGATTTCAAAGACAGATATTGACACTACAATATAAGTAGAAATGTATACATGCAAAGAAAAATTTAAATGTTTTACACTTTTAGTTAAAATAGCTTATTGTTAACTTTTTGCTTTATCAGAAAATTTAAAGAGCTAGAAAATTATTTCTAATTTGTCTTTATAATGTTTACTAAAGTGATGTTAGTCACTGACTTGTTTAATGGATTGTGAGTCATGTACAAGACTGACTACTGAATGTTATTTCTGTTAACCTATGTTTGCTGAATTTCTTTTATTAGTACTGATTTAAAACAAGGGAAAGAAGGGGAAGGGAAATCTCTGTTTTTGGTCAAGGGAGGAGAGACTTAAGAGTATTCTAACTGCCCCGAGAACTCTCTAAGATGCTCTAAACACTATTTAATTAATACTTACCTAAGGTAAGTCTTGATTACCATATGGGTACCTACACATTCATTCTAGACCTGATGTGATTACCCATTCTAGAAGCAGGAGATGACCTATGCATGGTGGGAATTGTCAGGGTGATCATAGTTCATTCTTAGACTCTGCTTCGTAAATCTATAAATATGTAAAAGCGCTGCACACTAGAATGTAGGGTGCCTCAACATAGAGTCAGGATACCACTGATAAGCCATGTCTTTTCATAAGTGTAAGTTGAAGTTGGTGAGCTGAATAGTGGGAAAGTAAAGGAAGACAGTACACCTACAGTAAATTCATATTTCATTGGTAATCACTCATTGTCTCCTACAGAGTCCTTTTAGTCAAATTATTTTAGTAAGAATCTATTTGTTGTTGGATTATTTAGTGTATGCTCCTCTGCTGCATTTAATTTATCTGAAATGACATGTCTGACATGTTTGGGATCTCTTAAGGGTAACGAAATATTGGATATTTTCTAAGTCAACATAATAATTGTTTACACTACTAATATTCCATCCTGATATATAAAATACTATAGAATAATAATAGAATAATATAGAATTTCATATCTATTTTAAGAAAATTCTCCATATAATAATTTAACATATGGAGCTCAGTTGATATTGTTGGTTAAAGGTATGAGTGATAATCCAATATATCTATGTTTATCTATTGGATTAGGAATGACTTTCATTCCATGTTAAATGGGAAATTCATATTTACTTGTATTTGATACTTTAGAATAATGTTTTATAGAAGTACTTTTTTAAAGCCTGACCAGAATTTTACCCTACTTGTATTTAAAGAAGAAAGAACATTAAATTACACTCCCAAGTTTACACACATAAAAATAACATTCAATGGTATCTGAAAATATGGTATAACTAATATAATCAAAATAATAAAAAAAGAAGCAAACTGTTTCTTCCAACAATAACTTGAAATGGATTTAACATTCTTATCATTAAATACTAATGGCTTAAATAATGCAAATAAAAGATCAAACTTACTAAAATATTTAAATCTAAATAAGGCACAAGTAGTATTTCTCCAGGAAATGCATTTTAAGACTAATGATAGCTTTATTTGGAACCCTAAGGACTATACAGTCATAGCTCAATCCTTCAATAGAACAAAGACAAAAGGAGTATCAGTTCTCTGGAAGAAAAATATAATCACTCCAAAAGTTATTTATAAATATGAAGACAAAGAAGGTCTACTATAATTTGTTATAATTAAATTTAATAACAGAATATGGACCTTAGCTAATCTACATTGGTTCCCAGGAATTGGAGCAGGAATGGTTAAAAACACCTTGATTTTATTTCCAACAATTATAAAGGACATTTTATACTGGAAGGAGACTTTAATTGTACCTTAGAAGCTTCTGAAACCACAAAGAAGTCTTTTTGCATAGCAACTATTTCAAAATCCTTAAAAAATGGATTGATTCATTTCATTTAATAGACACTTTTAAAGTGAAAGATGATAAATTCTTATTATTTTCGTATAAAGCCCATAGATTTAGAACATAAAGCAGAATGGACAAATTATTCGTAGTTCAAGATTTACAAACAAAAATCCTCAACTTCTCAATAGTTCCATACCCCTTCTCAGATCATGACTCTGATAATGAAGCTCCAAATAGAGTTTAAACCTTTAATCCTCTCAACTAGAATTCCAATACATCACACAAATTAAAGAATTCAGTCCCTGGACGTTGCCAGAACTACAATTATTTCTTGAAATTAATAATACAACAGAAATCAGTAGAGTCATGGTTTGGGACTCATTAAAATCATATTTATTTGGTAAGGCCCTTAGCTGGTACAAAAACAAAGTTAGGGAGTGGGAATCTGAATCATTAGACTTGCAAACCAGACTCTTGACAGCAAAATCTAAAAAAAAATCAGAATTGTCCAGAAGTCAAAAAAGAAATAGAGGAATTAAGTAAAAAATATAATGAAATTCTAACACACAAAACTTGTCTAACCTTGGAAAAATTAAAAATAAACTCATTAGCCACCTCCCCCAGATATCTACATAACTTATCTACAAGAATTAAAATACAATCTAAAGCAAATAACATTAGTAGTATATATCATGAAAAGAAAGGGGAAAAAGTATCAGATATAGGAGACATCCTTGAAGCATTTCAGTTCCATTATAAGAAACAGTTCAAAAAAGAAGATTTAGATACCAGGCAAATAAACTTAGATACAAACCTTATCAATATAAAAAAAAAAATTCCAGAAAACTTAAAACTAGACCTACAAAAACCTATGTCCTACAAAGAAATTGTTGACAAGATAAAAGAAAGTAAATCTAACAAAGCTCCAGGAATAGATAGTATAATTACAGAAATTTACAAACTCTTCCCTTCAACAGTAATCTCTCTTTTTCATAAAACTTTGCTAGAAGTCCAGTCAGAAGCAAAAATACCACTCTCGTGGAAATATTCTCTCATAACACCCATTCTAAAAGATAATAAACCATCAGACCTTTGTACCTCATACAGACCTATATCATTACTGAATAATGATTACAAAATATTCATGTCAATCCTAGCTAACAGAATAAAAATCCCACTTTCAAAGACAATTAATAATGATCAAACTGGATTTTTATATAGCAGGCACACACATGATAATATTAAAAGGATGCATACTCTTATAGATTATGTGAATAAAGAAGATAGAGAAACACTTGTAGTTGGATTAGACATAGAAAAAGCCTTTAATTCCCTCAACTGGGAATATCTATTTAAAACTTTAGCATTATTTGAATTTCCTCCTCCCTTCATCTTATTTCTAAAAACATATATATTAATATCTTAGCCTACATTAAATTAGGTCTTTTCACCTCAGAATCTATCCATATAATGAAAGGTACTAAACTAGGATGCCCCCTTTCTCCTATTTTATTTGCTTTGGCTATAGAAATACTTGCAGAAATAATGAGCAATATACCAAGAATAAAAGGAATAGAAGTCTATGACCACTACATATCTAAAATAATGCTTTTTGCTGATGATATTTTATTAACCCTATCAAACTCCAGAGATTCATTAGGAGAGCTAGAAGAAGTAATGGAAAAATGGTATAAGATTTCAGGTCTATAATAGATCAAAATCAAAATTTCTATTTTTAAATAAGAAAAAAGAACTGCAAGCTACAGATAAATCCATCACAGGAAAACAAGAACTTAATGCTAAATTATTTAGGAATAGTGTTATGCAAAAATATAAATGAAACAATATTAATAAATTATAAAAACATTATTGAAACAATAAAAATATATATAGAAAAGTGGAACAAAATTACATTAACTTTTGAAGACAGATTGCAATTAATAAAAATGGTCTTATTGCCAAAAATACTATATGTAGCATTAGCAATACAGTTAATTCCTGAAAGATGCATTCTTAAAGAAATACATTCATGTTTAACAAAATTTTTATGGTATCCCAAAAAGAATAGAGTAGCTCTAACTCATCACATTGGACCCTGGAAACAAGGAGGATTGAAGTCCCCAGAAATAGAAACATATATAAAAGCATCTGTGCTTAAAACTACAATAGACTGGATAAACCCAAATTATTTTGCCATCTGGAAAGAATTAACAACGGCTATATTAATAAATGAATTTAATCTGTTTGAAAAAACGTTTTAATAGTAGACAAATCACACAAACCCTGGTACATACTATGCATAAGTATACAATATAATATAACAAAACCTTCTAAAACAACACTGATTAATCATTACATCAATTCATTTAGGAAACTTATCAATGTAAATATAGATCTAAAACTTTGGTTTGTCCTTTTAACCCCATTTACCGTCGCTAAGAACTTACCTCACAAAATATATAGGGAAACAATAACCTCCTGGGAACAAAATGGATTCTTATGCTGGTTTCAATGTGTAAATAAATTAAATGTTTTAGATATGCATATGATAAAAACTGCTTACAGTATTCCAACACAGGATTGGTTAACCTTACAAAGCATTTTAATGTACGCTCAAGATTTATGCAGATTAATTAATAATTCCTCATTTAAATATATTCCAAATCTAATACATTTTCTGCAAGAATTTATATATAATAGTTGTGAAAAGAAAAATTCCATTTCAAATCTATATATATATAGAGTTAATAACATATAAAACAATTCCCAAACCATCATACTGGCAGTTCTTAACAAAAGGTCAGTCATCGCAGTTAACAGAAGAAATTAAAATTAACATCTTTCTATCAGTTAATTACACCTCTAACACACAGTACTGGAAAATATCTAACTGGAAATACTTACATAGAGCATTTTTAACACCAGATAGAATTAAAAAGATCAGTACTACTACAAATGGTTTTTGCTGGAGGTGTGAAAAGTCAAATAAAGCAGACTGGATTCATATTTTTTATGAATGTAATAAAATTAAATCATATTGGAATGGCATCAGTCATTTTAACAAGCTTTATTTAATGAATCCTTTACCTTAACTAAAGCTTTGATTATACTAAATGTAAATGAAGGTCCCTACCTGAATAAGACAAATATGTATTTGTTATGGAAAATACTTGTTATGTCTAGGAAATGTGTAACCAGAAGGTGGCATTCGAATACACCCTGACCTTGGAAGAATTCTACACTTTACTGAAGACAACTGCATTGATGGAAATAAAAATCAAAGAACTACGAGTCTATCCCAGGCCATTGGTAAATAATCCTTAGAAGAAAGTTATATCTTTGTTGGACACTCTGCAATAATCAATATTGTATCTCTGATAACTGATCTGTTAATTCTATATTTAATAACATACAGTGTATATAACTGAAAGTCAGGCTATTGTAAATATTGTATATAGTTGTTTAAAATGATATTTAAAAATATTATGTAAATGTTATTTTAATTGAAAATAAAAAAAAAAATTTGAGGAAAAAGATGCTTTGCATTCAAGCTGAATACCCTGAGCAGATGATGTTGGGCACTGGACTTCTTCATTTCCTTGCCATTTTTAATAGGTATGTGGGCAATCCTTCCTAGGTATCATTCTGTGCACTTCAGAATGCAACATCCAGTACATTTTAATTCGTGTCCCTTTTCTGAGGTGATACTGAAAACCATTGAATACTACTTTTGGCTTGTCTTTTTGTGTTAACAGTGAATAAAACAGCTCTCCATTACTCTAAGAACATTTTTCAAACTGCTGGCAGCTTTATTTTCATCTTTCAGCACTGATTTCATGTTGTAGGTCACTTGCACAGCTTTCTTCATATCTACTTTTAGACTACTATGGTGTGCAATTACATCCTGATATAGGCTGAGTGCAGCAAGGTGTGCATGTGGACAGCTGAATAGCTGAGTTTCTGTGAAGTCATACTTGCTCCCTCAACTATGTCTGTTTTATCTGTAAATGGGTTAACCTTGTATGGTGCTTCCCCTTTCATCCCATAAGGGTCCCAAAGAAGCATTTCTCAACAATGTAAATCAGTAAGACCTTCCTGTATCCACATAATAGAGGCATTGGCTATGGAGTTTAATAATCAGCATTTTTACATTCATAACAATGCTGGGACAAACCTAGATATTAGACAATCCCTTAGTAAGCCAAAACATAATATTTTTCAGATGTTGAATAAAACCCTTTTCAGCAATAAAGCATTGGTCTTCCAACTCACAGTTCAGGTATCCATGTTAAATAACCTTGCTGTTAGAAATCTGATGACCATCACATCACAAAACAATATCTGATGACAACTGCACTGAAAACCAATACAGTCACAGACTGCAACAGTGTAAAGCCTCGCATAGCAATACTGTCAAAGAATACAGACCCAAGAAAAAATGTTACCACTGGACCTTTAGATGTCTATCTGCTCGATGTAGAGGTGCTCAATATTTTATGTAATCATCACACAATATTGTTTCTGGATGTGACAGCCATCAGATTTCTAATAGTAAACCATTAAAATAGATGTTATATTTCCTGCACAGCAAAGTTAATACTGTGTTAATCCTACAAATATAGTCTGTGCATTATCATGAATTACCAGTCCAGATTGAAATTGCAATTATAAGTAAAAAAATCAAGGAAATAATTAAGGCATGCAAACAAGGCTCACATGTCTGAAGTTCAGGATACTATGTCCAAAATGCCTCTGAACTATGTATGCATTCAAAACATCTGTTCAGAATTTGCTTTTCCAATATCCTCAAATACCTAAGCTTTTCATAGCCATGTTCGACCCTAAAAATGTCTACCAAAATACATTCACTAGGATATAATTTCTTCTGATGAAGCATAATGATATTGTTTTTCAAAAAGGCAAGTTTCTGCAATCTCTCCACCCCCGCAAAAAAAAAAAAAAAAAGAAAAAAAAAGATATTTAACTTTTTCCAAGTAATGCCAATATCACCTATGCTAGTCAAAACTATATAGAACAAAAAGTATGAACTTTGGCTAGGAGAAGGCAATATCAGTCTGAAGAAGTCTAGTGTGGATGAAAGCGCTTACTGTTTAATGTGTTTTTTGGTCATTAAATAGTTTTCCGTGTTAGTTACTTTCTGGTGTTTTATTTTTATTTCTGTTTGTTTCCAGTTGGAGTGTTTTGGATTACTTGAGAAGGCAATATCTTCAGTATCATCATAATAAACTCTGGCTTATTCTACTACCTAGCAGTGGAAATGCTTTTTGTCATCTCATCATACTAGTTCTCTCTGAAACTCCATGCATGGACTGTAACCCTGGGAGGAGGGGTGAAGGGGAATACTAGCTCAGGGAAGCTAATACTAAGTATTAGAAAAAATGATACCAGCATTAAATACATTGCACAGCACCTTCCAAATTGATTGCACAGCTCTTTCCAAGATTAGGGATTATGCTGTCCTTATAACCATAAGTCAGTCATTTTATTTCACTCTCTCTCTCTTTATATATATATATATATATATATATATATATATATATATATATATATATATATATATATATTGTACATTAGATACATAGTGTTCCAGCCACAGTTTCAGAACTACACACACACACACACACACACACACACACACACACATATATATATATATATATATATATATATATATATATATATATATGATTGCAGTCTGTAAGAGTGAACAGTCATACAGGCTTGTTTTTCAGCCATTCAGCTACTTTGCATGTGAGATCACAGTACAGCAGGGTCTAGAAATTTGCCCTTACCCCTCTGTTGTGTGATCTTGGAGTTGCCCCCCACAAAAAATATTTTTGTCTTTCTACATTTTTCAGTCTTTTTAGATTTAAGTTAAAAAGTTCACTGAAGTTCACTGCTTTGGTATTCGCTCTTTTGAAAATTTGCTCAGTGATGAAATAATTCTATAGATAGATAGATAGATTTCTAGACATATAGATAGATAGCTCTATATATATATATATATATATATATATATATATATGTATAAAAATCTATACCTAATATATATATATATATATATATATATATATATATATATATACACATATATACACATACATACACAGACACACACACACACACATATATATATATATATATATATATATATATATATATATATATATATATTTTATGTACTTTTTTTCTTCTTGTGCCTTCTTCAGACTTCTGTATACCTAAGTGTAATGCTTTGTCGGATAATATATGGCTACCAGCTAACTTGGTCTGTCAGTAACAACTGTATTTTCTTCTGCTGGAGGTTTTTATGGCCCTTGGTATATCTGTGGGAGGTTGCCACAGTATTTCTTGTCACTTCTTTACTTACCTTGTTTGGCAGATATTCTCTGCTAGCCAAGATAATGAACTCTTACTGGTAGTTTTCATTAAAACATACTATTTCTGTCTTGTCTGGACAGCTGTGAGGGTCCTCTCAACTGTGTGTATGTTACCACACATTCCATAAAGCTTCAAGATCATAGGAAATATAATATGCAAAGAGCAGACAGGATTGTTACTCATTCATGTGAATAACCAGTTAGGGCTAGAAGGTCAGATGTCATACAACAGACGTCTACTTGACTAAATTTGACTTCATTTGCTAATAATTCATTTGTTAAAAGAATCAACAGTTCAGAAATATATTGCAAAAATGTATAAGCCTCTGTTCAGAAAAACAGTGTTAGTAACCCTGATGTGATTAATTTCCTAGGACTTATTGGAAAATTGTTTTTTCATAAATCTTACATTAACTATTGACGTGTGCAAAACTGACAATAAGCTGTTACAAAAATCTTCCTTGTCAGACAGTGAGAAATAAAGAATGTTTTGTTATGCCTGCTTATTACTGCTCACTCATTTAGGTCATGCTAAATTCAATGATTTCCCTCTGCAGAGCTTGAGAGAAAATTGCTTCTAGCATGCCTAAAATCCAATAATCTGACCTTCATCTCAGTTTTCTCATCACTGTCCCAGCTCTCCATCTCATTTTGTACACTTGTGATGGTAATTGAAGGCCTGCTGGCAGCTCTAACCTTTCTGTATTAGTAAAATCCCAGTCTAAGTGCCTCCAGATGCACAGACATTTCAATGTAACAAATCCTGTTGCCTCATACAGCATATGTTTCATGTTTTTTTCCTCTTTTCTTCTTCCTCTAGTATTTAGTTTGTATGGTTGCTAAAGCATTTGTGCCCAGCTGGTTTCACGTCTTGTAGTCCACTCTCTCCGCAACAGATTAGTATGACACTTTTTGCTCACTCACATCTTTTCTTTAACACCTGTAATATTTAGTGTTCCTATTGGCAAGCAAGTTGTTGTATGCAATTGTCTGTTATCATTGTTAAATTATTTAATTCTCTGCAGCATGCATGCACCTCTTAGAACTTGATTCATTCCATTAGTAGTACACCATTCATGATCAGTGTGCATAAATACAGTAATTTACTGATACCTTGCCGTCATTGATTTCTGCATCATAAGAGTAAACTAATGCATCCCCATTCACTTTAATCATTCAACAGTTTGTAATATTTTAAAATAAAAGATCAAGCCAAATGAGCACTGGGATAAAAGAGAATGCTGGATCATATTTCTTCACAAAAATATAGTAGTGAACAGCATGTAACAAATACTTATTAACATTATGTGATCAAGGAAAGGGATATATAGTCTCATGGAGGATTCTGTATGATTTAATATTCATTTTATGTAATTTAAAGGGTGACAGAAGCAAGCCTGATTCACACTTTGAAAACATAGTCTGGCAATTCCACTCTAGCACTAAAGGACCTTGTGTCATTCACTTCTCTGACTATGAAGGACTACTTCTGTTGGTGACTTAAGAAGTCCCTTGCAAGCTACTTTTTCATAGTGAATTCCCTATATATTTGTTTAATTGTCACTAGTGGTGTCTTATACTGTTTATATTTATTATTTGTTTCAAGTATTTTGCACCACTGTGATGTACATACATTTTAAAAAGGGAGTAAAAGTTGTCTGTTTAAGTGAGAGGAATGTAAAGCAACACTGCAAAAAATTATTTATTTTATTTATGTTTGTTTTCTGGGGTTGAGCACTGATCTCTATGGACCTTTTCTCAGACTCAGCTTGGGAGTGGTATCTGGTTAAGTGACTTGCTCAAAAATCATGCAGTTAGCAATAGAAGCTAAGGGAATGCACTACTTGCACTACTGGACCACAAAACATAGCTCGTTGACAACTCCTCGGTCCTTTAAGCCAACTACTAGGCTTTCTTCTGGCAAGGGATACTTAAGTAGTCGCTTCTCCTTTTCATCTTTTATAGCTATTAAGGAAAATAAATGAAAGCATGCTTTAAATGTTATATTATTGTGCAGTTCTAATTCATTCTCTTATTGTTTCATTCTCTATTTGCTTGCATTATTTAATTCAGGGTCATGGGGGAGTTAGAGACGGACCGTTCTGACACTCAGTTGCTATAAGGCAGTAAAATTGCATTTAATGGGGTATAGACCCATCAGAGGGATCTCATACACAGTCATCACATGTGGCATACAAACACAGACTGGAGGATCACCAGTTCACTGATGGCATTTCTCTAAGAAGGGGAGAAAATCCGAGCACCCAGCAAAAACCCGCACAGGCACAAGGAGTACATGAGGACCCAGAACAAAAGTGTATACTGCATTGTTGATTATTATAAAAGCAGGTTATGTTATTGTAATGCTTTGCTTAATTTCACAGATAAATGACATAATCAAGTATAGTGAAAATACAATTAAATGCACATACATTCTGGTGTGCAGTGCATTGCAAAGATAGAAAGACCTCAAACATTACTGAAGTGTAGTGGACAGAAGAATTGTCACTGAAGTACATAGTATTTTACTATTCACAAAAAATCAACCTTCCTGTATAACATGCATGTTGTTAATCCTATTCACAGGGCTCAGTCTTGGACCCTCTTCCATTCAAAGGGTAGATACTTCCATTAGAAGATCTAATGAGGAAGTAGAGTTCAGCCTTACATCGCAATACTGATGCATCCAACTCTACCTCTCCTTTCCTCAGGAACACAAGGCACTTGTGTATTCTGGAGACCATCCACTTATGGTTAACTTGTAAACAGTTGAAACTAAACACCTCAAAACTGAGGATACAGCTGTTTATACTACCTTGAGAGAGTCTTCTACTCCTCCACTTCCCAATCACATCATCATTTAAGGTAATAAGCTTGGGTTTGTCAATAAGGATTGCAATTTAGAAGTGATCCTGAATTGTCAGATGAGCCTTTAGGACTAAGTGTCTGCTGTTGTCAGAGTTACTTCTTTCCATCTGAAGAATATTTCCAGGTTCAAACAACTATTTCCTCAAGCTAATCTCTTGGTAGTTGTTAATGCCTTGATCTCTTCCCACCTTGACCACTGCAATGCGCTATACCTGGGAATACCTGACCTTGAGACTGATTGCTTGCAGCTGGTGAAGAACTTGCTAGCTAGGCTCCTTACTGACACTTCAGATTCTTTCAGATCATTCCTGTCCTGTGTAGCCTGCACTGACTTCCTGTTTGGCTTTAAATTATCATTAATGTCTTATTGTCAGTTTATCTGCCCATACATTACCTGGCTCCCTCGAACTTGAAGAAGTTTGTGATACCATATTGTTTCAACTAGGTTTTGCCTTCGGCCTGCCTCAGGCTGCTGGTAATTCTCCAGGTATATTTTAAAAATATCTGTTGTTTTTTTTTCTTTTACATGTCAAGTATCGTAGCTATGAAACCTACTGTTTTTGTGGCTTCATGAGTTCCCTGCTGTAGCTTCTTTTTCACAAGTCCCTTAAAACCCATCAGTGGCATAGAGTGGTAAAACCCTGCCAACTGCCAGGCAATCTGAGGTGAATTAGTGGCTTGGGCATTACACAGTGTAGGTGGGGAGGATGGGCATACCTATCTGGGGGCAGGGATGATAATCTTGACCAGCTTGTCCTGCTGCTGTGCTGCCACAACCTCTGTTCAGGGGGGGAGGGCTGACACAAATAAAGATGCATAGATCCAGTGCAGGAGAATGTAGGTGTGACCACCAAAGCTGGTGATGATAGCCTTTGTCAACACATGTGGAAGACCACACATATGCAGACAAAATGACACAGGAAGTCAGTGTGATGATCTAAGTACTAACATCACATCTCAGAGAGTTGTTAAGCCATTTGTAATAACAGTCCCTCATAACCAGAATGCTGGAGTGGGCACAAGCCACTCTAATGTCTGCCTGTCTGTCTTTGTGACAGCTTCCACAGATGGCTCTCACCTAAATGGATTTTGGAACTCCCCATCACTGAGGAATGAAAGGGTGTCCAGTTGGGTAAGGTTTGAACATCAGTAGGGGGAGAGTAGTACTTAATTAAACCTAATTAAAAACAGCAGTTATATGCTCTTGCCTTTAATGGAGTGGGATAAAATGTATGTCATTTTTATCTTAACCAGTTTTAATTTACAATAATCTTTTTAATTGGGGCCGCCATTTGACCTCAGATTATTTTATTTATTCTGTATGAGTTTATTTGTAGTTTGATTTGATGTTATTTTTAATAACTTACCTCTCTTTCTGTTTCGTGCATTATGTATTTGTCCAGTTTCATGCACTCCTTTCTATATGGTGTTTTTGCTTTAATAAATATCTAAAATAAACTTGGAGTCAAAGAAGTTGAAATTAAAGTCAGAAAATCGGGAGTTTGTCATGGCTTAAGTGTTAAGAAGTAAACTTACGTACCAACTCAGGCACGATTTCCACAAACCAGACAGACCTGCCAAGGTACCACGTGGGAAGGCACTGCTATCTGGCAGTCTTGCATTGTTCTGTTGCGGTGGAAGGTTACATTATGTGACAGTGTGATGCAGACAGCAGAGAAGTACAAGGGCATTATCACTGTCATTATACTATGACATACCTTCCTGTTATTTCCAAGCCTGAAAACACAGATGCATTCAGAAGAAGCCAGGAAAAGTTTTTTGGGGGAGGGGGTCATGGCGAACTTAGAATGAGTCGGGGAGAGAAATTGATTGAAGTAAGAAAGTGAGTGAAGAAGGGAGAATGAGGTGTATGTTATGAATAGGTACCTGTTCATTTATAAGGATATAGCTTATCCTGAGGTTGAATAAGAACAGAGCCAGATTTTGGCTAAGAAGTCTTTCAGAATGGTTTTAAAGGACTGGAGGGAGGGTATTGACGTGATAGATACAGGTAAGGAATTCCAGGCCTTAGCAATATGGTATGAGTATAGACCATGCTCAACAGATTCAATAGGTTTGAGACAGAGAGGAGTATTTGGTCATTAGGCTATAATGAGTGAATGAATGGGAACACAGATGCGTAGAATGGTATTTAGTGCTGGACAAGCAGATAGATGCTGGATAATTATATAGGTGGAAAGAAGCTGTGTATATCTTAGTAGATGGGGTAGTTCTAACCAATTTAAACTTTTTAGTACTATACAGTGGTAGTTCTGAAAGGGGTATTTTACTGCAAATTTAGCCACTTTATTATGGCAGTGTTCAAATTTTGAGTTTTATGATGCCTGGAGGATAGGAAGGACAGGCGCACCATAAAGTAGTGAGGGGAGGAGATAAGCAGTGGCAAGTGTAGCTTTAGTTGCATTGATCATAAAGTTTCTGGCTATATAAAATATCCCTATTTTTTTGGTGAGTTCTTATTATGCAATTTGGTATATGTAGGTCAAAAAAAAAGATTATCATCCACTATCATCCCTAGTAATTTGCTACGAGTAGTTAGCTGAATGGTTGTGTTATTAAGAGGGAGGATTTTACATTTTTTTTTTGCAAGAAAGGGATTGAGGGGGGAGTATTTTTTTTTGTGGGGTTGAGCATGAGTTGTCAGTTACAAAAGCCATGTTTTAGTGGTGGTTAAAGCTTCCTGAGTACTTTCTTTAGATGTGTCAGGTTATCAGATGTGCATATGAATGTGGAATAATCTGCATATTATATTTGGGAGGCCTGTTGTGAGGATGTGTGGAGGGTGTTAATGAAAATGTTAAAGAGAAGGGGACCAAGGATATTGCCTTGTTAAACACTGATGGTGCCCTGGAGGTAATTGAGAGATGACAGAGTGTTATTTTACTTACTGATAACAATTGGACAGCTCACTTTTGAACCATAGAAGTGTGAGCTGAGGTAGACCTAATAAAGACATATGAAGTAGAAGTTTGCTGTGACAAACACTGTTGAAGGCTTTAGACCTGTAAAAAAAGGTGGTGGCCTGGCCATCCTCTACTCAAACATTCTTAACCTCTCACCATACCCTTCCCCAATTCCTGACTTCCTCCCAGCTGAAATCATCATCCTTAACTGCCATCTGAATCCCCACAAAAAACTTGCAATTGCCTCTATCTACCTTCCCCCTGGTAACAATCTGCCCATTCTTGAAAACATCCTATCCTTGTTCTCCCACAACATTCCATATGAGACACTTATCCTTGGTGATGTCAACATTGATTGGTCCAAACTCACAACTGACTCCCCCCAACTCAGCATCCACCTACACGGCTTCCACCAACTTATAACATCTTCCACTCGCTTCAATAAAAATTCCTCTTCCAGCTCCATCATAGACTGGATCCTTACCAATTCCCCCCACCAATACCACAATCCCACCACCTTACCTGACTCCCTCAGTGATCATCTCCCTACCACCATCTGAAGACACTACTCCCATATTCCTAAACCCCACCTTATCAAAGACTGTTGAAAACTATCGACTTTCAATTCATCCCAATTTAACTCCATTTTCCACAACATAGATTGGTCCATTCTAAAACACCTCCCCCTAAACGATGCTGTAAGCACTTTCAATAGCATCTTCATGAATACTCTAAACTCCTTAGCTCCCTCTAGGAAGATCAGAGTAAAATCAAACCATGCTCCCTGGCTCTCCAAAGAGACTAGGTCCCTTATGAAACAAAGAGATCATGCTTGTAAAACCTGGACTAAAACTAAACAACCACCTTTTCTTCAGAAATACAGGCAACTGTGGAACCTTGCAAAAAAACATACAACTAATGACAAAAAGTTATACTATAGCTCTGCTCAGCTTAACAACAAATCCAATCCTCAAAAATTTTGGTTAACTCTCAACAACATCCTCTATCCTGAAAAGCCCTCTAATCCCTCCCCATACCCTAACTCTTCCTCTCAGGAAACAGCTACCCTTCTGAATAAACACTTTATCTCTTCCATCCAAAATCTGGTAACCTCTAAGCCAAGCTCTACTTTGACACCCACCTCTCCAAGTCCCACTAACAGTTTTCTTTTGAGCCAGTTCCTATTACTTGCATCAAATCTCTACTACTCAAGCTAAAACCTTGCTCTCCTTCCACTGACAATCTATCTCCTACATTCCTCAAACTTGCTGCTGACTCAATTGCCTATCCTGTATCTATACTAATTAATCAATCTATTCTGGAATCAACTGTCCCCACCCTTTGGAAATCTTTCTTCACTATCCCTCTTCATGAAGGTGGAAACTCCACTGACTCCTCAAACTACCGACTCATTGTCATTCTGTCCTCCCTCTCCAAGATATTAGAAAATTGTATTCACTGACAGCTTCTCAATCACCTCCTCACACACCACTTACTTACCCTAACCCAACATGGATTTCGTCCTCACCACAGCACCACCACTGCCCTCCTCTCCTTCACTCATATCATTGCAGAGGCCCTAGACAACAATAAACTAATTTCCTGTCTCTTCCTAGATCTCTCCAAAGCCTTCGATACTGTCTCTCATCCTCTACTACTATCCAAACTCACAAATCTCCACCTATCCCCCTCCGCATTTGCCTGGTTTAATAGTTACCTATCTGACAGAGAACAATCTGTCAAATGGCTCTCATCCTCCTCACCTTTCCTTACCATCTCCACTGGTGTTCCCCAAGGCTCCATCTTGGGACCCCTTTTGTTTAACATCTTCACCAATGATCTTTACACCTCATGCAAAGAATCCTCTCTTATTCAGTATGCTGATGACTCCACACTTATATCCATCTCAAATAACATCCCTGAACTACACTCCCTGACCCAACAGGCCCTACTATCCACTGAACAATGGCTCTCTCACAACATATTGATCCTAAATTCCAAAAGGACCAAACTCCTACTTTTCCTTCCCCGTTCTCTTTCTCATCACAAAACCTCCTTTTTTATTACATCTTCTAACAATACAAATATCCAACCTGACACTCACACAAAACTCCTAGGGGTCATTATCGATGATGAACTCAAGTTCAACCTACACATACTCCAATGTATAAAAAAAACAAACCAGAAACTAGGTCTGCTATATCGGAACAAAAAATTCCTAACCCCTGAATCTAGACTTACCCTGGGCCAGGCACTCCTCCTCTCCTCCCTCTTATACGCCACCCCAGTTCTTACCAATATCCTGGCCTCCACTTTAAACAAACTGCAACAGACTTACCATAAAATAGCCAGATTCATTACTAACTCCCCATACAACTCACACCACTGCATTTCTTTAAACTCTCTTCAATGGCTTGAACTTCCCCAGTTTCTGCTATCTTATCAATTTCATATGCTACACTCTATTCTTTATAAACCTTCCTTCTGTCCATCTCTGTCTTCCTTAGTCTCCATCTACATCCCATCCTGGACCCTCCATACTTCTAACCAACAATTACTTGATATCTACCACTCAAAAAGGTCAGTAGGAAAACTACTCCACAAACACCCCCTTGCCCATGCTTGGAACAAACTTCCCCTTGACATACATTCAGTCTCCCACACCTCACACTTTAAAAATGAACTAAAAGCTTATTTTCTCAATTCCAGAACCTGCCCTTGCCTTGACCCTACCTAGTCTTCCTTTCCTTTATGTACCCTCAAAAGGACCATACTTAGTACCGCATTACACCTCTCTCTCCAATGTGTCTACTATGCATTTGCACAATTTTATACAAACAAAAAATGTTAATTGTTATGACCACAAGAAAGACCAGTGAAAAACAGCTCTACTTTCCACCCAAATAAATTTATTGATAAAACCTTGTAATCTCGTCTCTAGCGCCTCGGCTTTTGCCTTTACAGAGTAAAAAAACTTTGTCCATTAATACATCCTGGTATTTTAAGGTACTCACTTGGAAGGTCATCAGCTGAAGTAGAGCATGGTTTGAGTTTGTTTAAGAGTAGTTTTACATAGGATGTGAGCATAGGTTTGAAGGTGAAAGAGAATGTGGTGATATGTGACTGCTGAGCAGGGTTAGGACTAGATGTTATGGAATCCTTGGTTAGAAATGCTATACTATTTATAAAATAAGAGCTAATTGTATTGCAACTTTGAGTGAGGAGTTATTGGGAGGAGTGTTAGGGTTGACATTTTGGCTAGGATGTAAGATTTCTTTAATGGCTGACCAGAATTTTTAAGGTTGTGTTTTCTATTGTTCTGAAAATGTTATATTATTGGGGTTTTTTGTTTATTTATTTTTTGCCTTCATTTATTTGCTTTTTGGTACAGTTGCAGAGTATTCTGAAGTTTTCGAGATATTGCAGTGTTTTATATTTTTGACATTTTTCCACTCTTTTTCTCTATCCTGCCTTAGCATTCTACTCTTTTTGGATATCCCCTCCATCTAGGGGGAGCAAGGCTACGAAGGATATTTGGAAAAGTTGTACTGTATTCATTTACAGTATCATCTAAGTGGAGGATATTTAGGATGTTCCGGGTAAGAGATGATAGGGTAGTAATGAACATTTATTCATTAAACTTGGACAGGTTATGTGTTGTTTTATAAACATGCTATTTAAGTGGACATGTGAGATGTCTGTTTGTATAGCTTGGGAGTAGGTTACTGAGAGAGTCTGACTTACTTGTGGAGGTGAATTTGCTATGGTCTGATACTAGGATCCAATCTAATAATGAATTTAATGTCTTGATATAATGTGTGGGGCTATTAATTAGGTGTGTGAAACTGTATAAGTTCTTTCTAGATTTAGGGAAGCTAGAGGTTGTGTCCAACCAATTCATATTGACATCACATAGTAATATTTTTTCTTGTGAAATTATTATGGCTGTCCAATATAGGATATCTTCCAAATGCAACTGATTGTTGCCAGGAGAGATGTAAATGACAGGAATGCATATTAGCTTATATTTGTTTATTTTTCAGGAAAGTAATAATAAACTCTGCTGAATTTAATTTTGGTATTGGTTTATTCTCAGGGAAAATGTGATATTTGTTGGGAATTATTACAGCAATGCCACCACCTTTCCTCTTTATATAGTCATTATGGATGATATTATAGTTGTGGGGTGTAATTCAGGAGTCATTTATGCTGGTTTTAAACTAATTTTCAGTTATAGCAAGACTATCAGCCTTGTGCTGGGTAATCCAGCATTTAACTCAATAGTTTTATTTTTTAAGCTAATAATTATGTCAGTAAAGGTTAGATTACTGGGGTTGAGGGCTGACTGTTGTGGGGTAGAGTAGTGTGCGGATGAGAATTGTCTTGATATTGGTTGCAATAGGTAGGGCAAGGTTTAGGATTAATGTTTCCTCTTAGGAGGATTTTAGTATAATAGGTTATTACTAATTCTTGTTTTCTGTAGAGTATTTTTCCACTTAATTTATATTTGGGGTAAAGGTAATTAAATAGGTTTAGTGCAATGTATGGAGAGCTTAAAGAAGAAGTGTGAATAGATGGTTGGGACAGAGATGGAGAAATGTTGAGTGCTATTACTGAGTCATGGGAGGATGAGAGATGGCTCAATATGAGAAGAATATAGGATAAATTAAAGAGTAGCGGGTTAAATAAAGGGATCTATATTTTAATTATTTCAGGTAGTGGGGAAGTAGGAATCAAGAAGAAAGCAAGAAGTTGTAGGGCTGTAGGATATTCAGTGGTCTGATGTCTGAAAGATGGTAGAAGGGTGGTAAGAAGGAAGTATTTTTATGAAGGAAAAGAGTTAGGTTGTCCTGCTATGTGCTGTTATATTTCTGAAATGTGAGAAATAGAGAGGTTTGAAAGGATAGAGCATGAAGATGTAGTTAAGATAGGAATCAATGAGAGTTTAAATGGGGAAAGAAGAAGCTGAAATGTAGAATAATAGATAGCTACTACTGGAGAGGGGGTCTGAATATAAATGGATATAATGCAAAGCAGTAAGTGCAAAACAGTAAGTGAGGGAGAAAGGTTGTTATAAATTATGCTAAATGTTATATGGATATTGGAAAATAGAAAATACAACCAGGATATCTATTTACAATAAATAACAGAGTTTCAATCACAGGAAATATAAAAATCAATACAGATGGAAAGACTCAGACAGATACAGAAAAAACAGCATTTAGCTAATCTCATTATATTTTTCTAACTGACTGAAAAATTACTGTTCCCTAATTACTTACTAAAGCAAGGCAAGATGAAAATGGATGAGTGTCTTCTCAGGTCTAAAAACAGAGTGCATTCCTCACATCTCTTGCTACTATTCAGATACAATCTCAGGGCTGGCTACAGAATGCAATCACATCTGGTCACCTGACTCTGTGGTTCCCACACTACCCTCTCACTAGAAATTGAGCCAGGATCTGGCACAGATGTGTCACAATACACACATAGAACTTTAGCTAAGGTTTATTACAGCATCTGGAAACTGTAAAATAATTTATTTATTTTAATGTTTGTTTTCCAGGAAAGTCTGACTGAGACAGAGACAGTTTTCAGTGGAAGCCCAGGGAGAAATGCTCCAGATGCATGCCTTTGGAATGTGGGAAGAAACCACTGCACCCAGAAGAAACCCACACAACACAGGGAAGACATGCAGAATCCACACACCCACCCACACACTCAGCACCCTAGCTGAGAATTGAACCAGAGAACCTCTTACTGTGAGGCAACATCACTAACCGCTGGACCACTGCACCACTCTCAAATTCCAACATATCTACCCTTCCTGCAGAAAGCAACAAGCAATTTTTTGTCACCCCAGAGTAGCAATTAGTTCAACACTAAGGACAATAGAGCAGAGTCCCAGCCCAGACTTTTCAGAGACAGCGTCTCTGGCTGTATTCAGACCTATGAGATAAAATCTTTATGGCCTAAACCAAGTCATTTAATTTCAGACTATTTTCTTAAGGTTAGCTGGAATGTGCCTAGCCCCTTCCTTTCCAGCATCCTCTGTTAAAATATTTACAACAATGAAGTCTGACATACAGGTATATTATTTTCTGTCCAGCAGGACCCACTGTTGATACATTTTTAACACAAGCAACTTTACAAATACATTTTTAACACAAGCATCTGTACAAATCAGTTTGATATTCAGATGACATAATTGTTTACAAAACTCCAGCTAGCTATGCTGGCATATGTTACACATGCACCACCCTACTCCCCCGGCACACCTGGCACTACCTCATATCATCATAGTGACAAAGAATCACCCTGGAATATCCCCCTTTAAATTTTTATCCCTGGGATAATAACTTGTCCTTTATCATGGCTTAGCTGCAAGTGGTTTGCCACTGTTTAATGGTCACTGTAATGTAATTGATCGATGTAGGGTGCATCTTGTACATCTGTAACCTCTCCTTTATCCACAAATGTGGGATGCTGTCAAATATTTTTTATAATCTCTGCATGCCATACTTATAGATTACCTCTTTTCACAATTCTTCATTCTGACTCTATTTAACAACAAATGATACTTTGTTCCATATGACTTTCTTTTACTAATCTTTTTTCTATTGCCATGACTGGGTTTTCTTCTAAATAACTATAAACTCGGTCAGCAACAATTCCAGTGTATAGTTTATACATCGTTGGAAGGCAAGTTACTGGTCTATAGCTTTTAGGATAGCTTGCAGGTTCACTCTTACAGAGGAGTATCATGTTTTCTGTTGTCAACCAGGTTGGTGTCTGTTCATGTTGCACATATAGGTAGTTTTTACTCAGGGCTAAATGTTCATGTAAAGATGTTAATACATTTAGCCAGAAGTTAGGTACTGCATCTGGGCATAGGGTTTTCCAGTTAGGACCCTTTCTTAATTTTGTTGCAATTTCTCAGGCCGTTACTTCACCCCATTTCATATCATATCATATGCATTTGAACTTCTTACTGTTTCTTTTACTTCTTCTCTCCATTTAGTGTCTTTATCATGTTCCACAAACTCTTCATAGATATTCTCCAAAATGTGTCTATTTCTTTCTTTTTTGCTGGTATTGCCATTGTTTTTGCTTTGTTTCCCAATTCTCTATAAACCTTTTTTGGGTCATCAATGAACTGCTTATTTTGCATTAGAAGGCATTTTTGAGCCAAGGCACTAGAGTGTATACCTGATATTAAATTTGGTGACCTGGTCTCCTGATTGTTGTTTTATTCTATGGAAAATTGCAGAACATCTTTCTGTGGCATATTCTGTTCAGCTGTATCATGTGTCATCCATTGTGCTTTACTGTGGGAACTCACTGGCCTATTACCCCATAACATCGACTATGTCAGAGTTGTCAGTTGTACTGGTTTTCAGCTGAAGGCTCCAGAGTATCTTCATGTAGCAACTGATCAGATGCTTCTCGTTCCACCTATTTTTCCTTAATTTGTGGACTTACTGTTCTATCATGCTGTGTCATTACCAGAGTTGGGTTTTCTACACTAAATCCTTTACTTTGCAGGTAATCCATAGTTTCAGTTTCTAACGACTCCATTACTAATCCTTTTTTCTGCTTTATCCCTTTTTTTTATTTTTATTTTAAAATTTTCCATATCCAGATGAAGGCAATATGGGGTATTCACCCTTTTTAATTTCAAGTCTTTTGGGTTTTTAATACCATGACAGGAATGATGAAAGTTCATGAAATTACTTTTGTTTCAGTCTTTACTGTTAACAAAAACAGAAAACAATCAGTTTATAGCCAGTACAAAGCAATTAACAAGGAGATGCAATGTAGAACAGATTATCTTTCATTAACTGAATGCAGAAATCAAGAAGCTAGAGAAAGTAAGTAACTGGCATATTTAGTGTACTCTATTTGTCAAAAGAAGGGACAGCAGCCAACTTAGTAAGTGGTCCTTAGAGTGCAAGAACTATTCCTTTTTGGAGAGTATCACAGCCACTTTCCAGCACAGAGCAGGCATGTATTTAACTACTTAAAGTTAACATACAGCAAAGCTATTCATGGTAAACCTGCTTACATTGCATAGTGACAAAGTTTTGAAAATGTTTGGCAGTTGGGCCTTGTGACAGAGCTCTTGTAGTACTGAGGTCAGAATTAGAAGTAGTGACCAGAGACTTTGAAAGGTAAGAAAAGAGAAGCACTGAGCTAAACTGTAATATTGTATTGTATTGAGATAATAACATTAATATATGAAGGAAGGACCACAGTGAGTCAGATCAAGAGAATACATGGCATTGTAAGAATAGAGCAATGGTAAGAAAGTTTATGAATGCAAGGTCAAAATAGGTTTAGTAGCAGGTATACTGATAGAGAATCACAGTAATATAGTATATAGAGCTGTGTAGAGCAAGTTATCGTAACTTAACCCTACACTGATAAGCACAATATAAAGCAATCCTTTAATAAGCATTAATTGGATTAACCAGTACATCAAAAGAGTGTTATATATAAATCAAAACACCAGCAAATGTGGGAGGGAGGCATGGCCAAGATGCCAGTCTGATAGCAGCAGAAATCCGTAGCTCTGCTTAGATTTTAATATCCTGACAGGAAATATACTTTAATTTTTAGAAAAATCTCACTAAAAGTATACTAAAAGTTAGATAAACATAGCCTCTATTATTTTCTAAAAATTAATACATAGTCAAGAGAATTTTTTAATTATTCCTGTCGAGAAGTTTTCTACTGGAGATCTCAAGATGAGCAACTCGAAAAACCCACACCAGGAGAGTGCAGTGAAGAAAGAACTGCATCTTATAATAACAAACATCCAAGAACTGTCACTAAAAACATGAGCAACGTGAAGAACCCACACCAGGAGAGTGCAGTGAAGAAAGAACTACATCTTATAATAACACACATCCAAGAACTGTCACTAAAAACATGAGCAACGTGAAGAACCCACACCAGGAGAGTGCAGTGAAGAAAGAACTACATCTTACAATAACAAACATCCAAGAACTGTCACTAAAAACATGAGCAACATGAAGAACCCACACCAGGAGAGTGCAGTGAAGAAAGAAGTACATCTTATAATAACAAACATCCAAGAACTGTCACTAAAGCATGAGCAAAGAACTACATCTTATAATAACAAACATCCAAGAACTGTCACTAAAACATGAGCAACGTGGAGTGCAGTGAAGAAAGAACTACATCTTATAACAACAAACATCCAAGAAATGTCACTAAAACATGAGCAACGTGAAGAACCCACACCAGGAGAGTGCAGTGAAGAAAGAACTACATCTTATAATAACAAACATCCAAGAACTGTCACTAAAAACATGAGCAACGTGAAGAACCCACACCAGGAGAGTGCAGTGAAGAAAGAACTACATCTTATAATAACAAACATCCAAGAACTGTCACTAAAAACATGAGCAACGTGAAGAACCCACACCAGGAGAGTGCATGAACTGTCACTAAAAACATGAGCAACGTGAAGAACCCACACCCAGAGAGTGCAAAGGACTACAACTTATAATAACAAACATCCAAGAACTGTCACTAAAAGCATGAGCAACGTGAAGAACCCACACCAGGAGAGTGCAGTGAAGAAAGAACTACATCTTATAATAACAAACATCCAAGAACTGTCACTAAAAACATGAGCAACATGAAGAACCCACACCAGGAGAGCACAGTGAAAAAAAGAACTCTCTTATAAATAATAACAAACATCCAAGAACTGTCTAAGCATGAGCAACGTGAAGAACCCACACCAGGAGAGTGCAGTGAAGAAAGAACTACATCTTATAATAACAAACATCCAAGAACTGTCACTAAAAACATGAGCAACGTGAAGAACCCACACCAGGAGAGTGCAGTGAAGAAAGAACTACATCTTATAATAACAAACATCCAAGAACTGTCACTAAAACATGAGCAACGTGAAGAACCCACACCAGGAGAGTGCAGTGAAGAAAGAACTACATCTTATGATAACAAACATCCAAGAACTGTTACTAAAAACATGAGCAACGTGAAGAACCCACACCAGGAGAGTGCAGTGAAGAAAGAACTACATCTTATAATAACAAACATCCAAGAACTGTCACTAAAACATGAGCAACGTGAAGAACCCACACCAGGAGAGTGCAGTGAAGAAAGAACTACATCTTATGATAACAAACATCCAAGAACTGTTACTAAAAACATGAGCAACGTGAAGAACCCACACCAGGAGAGTGCAGTGAAGAAAGAACTACATCTTATAATAACAAACATCCAAGAACTGTCACTAAAAACATGAGCAACGTGAAGAACCCACACCAGGAGAGTGCAGTGAAGAAAGAACTACATCTTATAATAACAAACATCCAAGAACTGTCACTAAAAACATGAACAACGTGAAGAACCCACACCAGGAGAGTGCAGTGAAGAAAGAACTACATCTTATAATAACAAACATCCAAGAACTGTCACTAAAAACATGAGCAACGTGAAGAACCCACACCAGGAGAGTGCAGTGAAGAAAGAACTACATCTTATGATAACAAACATCCAAGAACTGTCACTAAAATGGACAAATTAGAAACAAAATGGATATTATCAAACAAGAATGCAGTAAACAACTGGAACTTCTAAATGGAATAGTAAAAATACAATCTGAACAGATTCTTGCCTTAGAGGAAACAGTAACTGACCTAAATACACCAGGCTGACTGAGAAACTGGAAGACCTTGAAAGTAGATCAAGGAGGAATAACATAAGAATATATGGAATTCCTGAGAAGGAGTGTGCTAACTTGATTCAGCTCCTCAATAAGTGGTTTTTATCAGCACTAAACATGCCTGAATCATTCTGTTTTGGAATTGAGAGGGCCCATCGGTCCCTGGCAAATCCAGCTTAATCTCTGAGTTCATCTAACCCCAGGTCTATAATAGTTAGATTTCTTTACTTGCAATACAATGACTTAGTGCTGAAATCAGCTTGGACTAATTCCCCTATCAAGATGGGTAAAAAAGTTATTTATTTTAACAATGACTACACCTCTACAGTCATATCCAGAAGAAAGGAGTGTGTTCCTCTAATTAAATCCTTGAAAAATGTCAATATTAAAGCTCAAATTCTTTTTCCTGCAAGAATAAAAATCACCTTGTTAGAAGGAGTGAAGATCTTTGATTCTCTGCAAGAAACAGTAGAATTTATCCAAAAGAAGAAAATACTGTCAGACATAGAAGAAATGGAACGGTCATCCCAGAGTTTGAAGAGACAGGCAGCAAAAAATGGATGGTCTATGAAGGAAGGAGCAAACAAAACTAAGAAGCTAAATGACAAATAAATAAATTCCTTCTAATTTTAAAAGCTTTGTTTTATGAATCATAATATATTTGATTCTGGAAAGTCTCTATGCTGTAAGGTAATGTGAATCATTTTTATTATTAACTTTCTCTTTTCCTTTCTATATCTACTTCTTCTAATTACATATAGTACTAAGTATTTAAATAACATTCTCTCTCTCTGTCTCTCTTCTTTCTTCCTATTCTTTTTTGTTACCAATGTTCCTTTTTTCTCTTTTCCCCATTATAGGTACTTTACATACTTTTCCCTTTTAAATCACTACAAATGATGTATGTCTTCTAATTTTTCAGTAATAGTATAATTTGACTTAAAACCAAAGTGCATTTTTTCTAGTGGGTCAGTGATGGGGTAATAAGGTGTTTCTGATTAGTGTTTGTAACTAGATGTTTTAGACTCTTTGTTTAGATACATTTAAACATTAATACAGTACATTAATGGTGTTTTATAGATAGCTAAATATAGGTTTTATATACTAGGTTCCTTTCTCTCTCTCTCTCTCTCTCTGGCCTGGTTAACTGGTGGGTAAATGATTGAAATGTTATAATATGATTTCTGATTTGAGGCAGCTGTTGTTACTTCTAAATAGCTGCTTTTATATGAAAGGGTTAATTTTTTTATGATGTTGATGTTTTGTGAGGAAACTGGTGGTCTTTGTTACTGTTCTCATTGTGGAGATTCATGACATGCACTGACAAGGCTTAGCTTGAGTGGGGGTTTTTTGTGCTTTCTGTAAACTAAAAACTTCAAGATCTGAATTTCTCGCTGAAAATGCTTTTTCTTCTCTAAAGACAACTTTTGTTGTGTATGAGCCTATTTAAATACTTTTTAACAAGTTTATGAAGCTGCAGCTTGAGGAAACAACAGTGATGACATCATTTGACCTTTTGAACTTGTTAAATGGCTGTACTTAGAATTATTTTCTCTTGAAATTCTGTCATCCTTCACTAGAGACTTTAAATGGTAAATAATTAGTTCTAATAAAAGTGTTTAACTCCTTTGAAAATGCCTATGTTCTCTTATAGATGCATACATTCTGCAGATTCAATGACACTATTAGTAACTAAATGACATCAAGTGAACCAGGAGCTGCATTAGAAAACTCATTATGCATATTAACATCAGACTTATGTTTTATAACTAAACCTTTAGTCAACTAAACAGAGGGTTGTGAGGCCCCCCTTCTCTCTCTCACCCCACTTCCTGATGAAAGACGTCAACATAGATATTGTTAATACATATGAGTAATATGTGTATAATTGCAAAATATAATAGTTATGTTGTAATAAGTGTTATATATATATATATATATATATATATATATATATATATATATATATATATATATATATATATATTTAACAGATCCTTACATGAAAAATGTTAGATAGATGACTGACTAAATGGTTAAATTATCTGATGTTTCTTGAAAAGTCTTGGAAATAATGACAGTCTTCTTAACCCTCAACTTCTAATGTTTATACATACTTTGATCTGATATGTATTTCTGGCATATCTACGTATTAGAGGTGCTGTTATCATATTTGACATATGATAATAACACCTCTAATACGTAGATATGCCAGAAATACACATCAGAGGTGCTATTATCATATGTGACATATGGCTGCCTTGGTGCAGCGGTTAGCATTGTCGCCTCACAGCAAGAGGATCTCCCGTTCGAGTCTCGGCTGGAACACCTTGTGTGTGGAATCTGCATGTCCTCCCCATGGTCAAGTGACGTTAAAGACATGCAGGTTGGTGGGTGAATGGGTGTGCCTTCTTTGAAGGTTGGGGGTCGGGCTGGAAATTCGGCACCGTAAAAATCCACTGCCAATCATTAGCAGACTGGAGTTCCGCTGTGGTGACCCCTAACCAGAAAAAGCCGAAAGACTTCAGACTTCATTATCATATATCCATTAAGTACGGAAGAAGTAATTAGAGATTTGGGGACCAACGTAGATAGTAATCTCTCCTTTGATAATCATGTTGCCAAAGTGGTTAGAAAGACCTTCTATATAGCCCATCTTATCACGAAAGGGTTCGCATCTAGATCAAGAGAGGTCATTGTGCCCCTCTACTCGTCACTCATCAGGCCCATAATTGAATACAATGCCCCTTTTGGGATGTACCTTACCCGACACCTGTAGCAACTGGAGAGACCCCAAAAGTACTTCACCAAGAGGATCATGGGCTACAAACAGATGTCCTATGCAGCTCGACTAAAGAAACTCCAGCTCTACTCAGTTGCTTACCGCCTACTCAGAGGCGATCTATGCCTGACGTACAAAGCCATGTCAAACCCAGAATTAATGGACATGCTCCACCTCAACAAATCCAAGTCCCTTAGACCTACACGCTTCAGGGACCTAAACCTCAGCACAAAAATAAATAGGACATGCTGGAGGGACAGATTAATTTCCCAGAGGCTCCCCTCACTCTGGAATATAATCCCAATTCATGTTAGACATAGTCCCTCGCTGACCCTCTTCAAGCGAAATTTGGACGCGTGGATGGGAAATCGCAAATTCACCCCTGGGATCTCTCCTGTGTCCCTGCTAGACGGAGGCACAGTAAACTAATCTTAAAAGGGTACCTTCTGTGACCTACTTTACAGAGGCACAGTAGGTTAATCTAATAGGGAGGCAGAAGCCAAATACACTCTGGCTAGGCTTATAAATGCCGTAGGGCAGATAGCCTAGTATCTACCTATGAACCTATGAACCTATGTGACATATTCATATAGCTTCAGATATATTGGACACTCTCATTCAAATGTATATTTCATGGATTCAGATTTCTTTAGTTGTTTTCATTATGCTTTTCTTTTTTGTTTTTATACTATATTCTAAGCAGAGATGGATAATTTGTGTCATTTGGTATTGGAGAGGTGGTGGATGGTTGGTTTAGTTAAGTTTTTAACTAAATCAGAAACTTTATGATGTCCTTCGTGGTTCACTGTTGCAGTCATCACTGTAGGGTTCTTCCTGCCAGCAGCAGCCCCCGATCGACCAGAATCCCAAAGTCTGGATCGGGCGCCAGCTGAGGTTGCATTTATCCTGACGTCAATGCACCGGAAGGTATAAAGACCTCAGCTGATGCCATTTCCCCAGTCTTTCTTGCCGCGCGGTGCCCTTTGCAGTTCACTGATGCTGGTCGGCCTGTTCCTGTTTGTTTTTGGATCTAATCCCAGGATTTTCATTTTTTACAGAGAAGTACCCCATTGGGGAGGTATTTTTCTTGCTCCAGTCAGATGTCAGAAAAAGTTAATAATTGTATTTCTTGTGGGAAGCAAATACCTCATAGGGATTTTCACCCTTACTGTATTCCCTGCCTGGGTCCTGACCACAACGTTGCTAATTGTGTGTTTTGTGCTGCTAGATTTAATCAGCGTACTATTAGGCATAGATATAACTTTGCCTTTTACTATTTTGGAAAAAGGTTTAATTATAACATGTCTTCAGATTCTTTTCCGGCTTCTGGGGTGTGTAAGAGGCGCAGGGATGCAGACAGGCCTCCGAGGTCCACAGCAAAGGATGTTACTCAGTTATTGCCAGTTGCTGGTTCGTCGGTCGTCAGTGAGGCGCCTTTGCAGCCCCTGTCGTCCGCCTCTTTTGAACCAATTGCCTGTACCAACTCCAGTGTGGAGCTGATGGGGTCTTCAGAATTGCCAGGGACTGGACCTTTGGATACTGCTCCCTCAGTTGGGTCTGGAGCCGGTAGGCAGGTACCGGCTTCTGAGGGAGTTCTCAGGCCTTCACAGCTTCCTGTAAATGTGGCTTCGGGTTTACATGCTAAATCAAAGTGTAAAGCTCCAGCTAAAGTGAAGTGGCTAGCACAGGCACCTTTTGATCAGGGTCCTAGGCCTCAGAGGCAGATGCTTAGGATGGCTGAAGATCTCTTAACTATGATCAGGGGTTCTCATCCCCCTCCTGACAAGAAACCTAGATTGCAGTCCGATTATGATTCTTCAGACCAAATTTCTGTTCTTCTGCTTCCTCCCTTGAGCAGGATTATTCTTTTCCTCTTTATGAGGATTCTGATGCTGAAGATTCCTTTCCTTCCGCCTCTCCTCCTGAGGATTATTCTTTTGGTGAAATTTTGCATGATATGAGGGTGCATTTTCACTGGGAAGGGCAGGAATTCTCTGAATCCAAGAAAAGGCTTAGGGATTTTCTTCTTCTCCCACAGCATAAGCCTCTGGTTATTCCCCCTGTATTGGACATCATTGATGATGTTTTTTCGGAAGCTTCTCTCTCTCCCCTGATTCTTTTCCCCCTACTCTGGCCAAACCGGATAGGTATTATAGGGTTCCAGATTCTCATAAATTTCTTTTTAAAAATCTTTTTCCTGATCCGGAAACAATTTCTCGGGGTCCTAAGGGTGTTAAAGCAGCCTCTGCTAAAACTCCTATTCCCTTTGACCGAGAGTCCAGGGCTTTGGAGAGATGGGGTAAAAAGGTTTATACTTCTGCTACATTGTCTATTAGGGCTTTGAACTGTCAATTTCATATGCTGAAGTATCAGCAATACCTTTTGTCTGTATTTCAACAAAAGATGTCAGCTGTGTCTGTTGGTGCGGATAATCAGGAGTTACAAGATTTATTGCATGCTATTGAACAAGTGGGTAAACATACCCTGCATTGTGGTATTGATTCTTTGGAAGCTTCTTGTAGGGCTGCAATCACTGGCGCTGTTATTAGAAGACATGCTTGGTTAAGGGATCAAAGCTTGCCAGATCAGATTAAAGCCAAACTTTTGGATGCCCCTTTGCAGCACGATGTTCTGTTTGGGTCCAAAGCTGAAGAGGTATTGAAGAAAATGGAAGACAAAGTCAAATCTATGCAGACGGTTAAGGATTTTCTACAGGTGCAACCTCCTAGATTTAGCAGACACTGGACAACTAAACCTTGGTCCTTTCCGGGCTCGGACAGGTCTCAGAGAGGCAGATTCAGGCGTTCCAGAGGTAGGGGACAGTCACAGTCCCATTTTAGGAATAGGCAGTGGAGTGCCCCCTCTCCCAAGGAGGTGAAGATAAATCTCAACCCTACCGAAAACAGTCTTTATGACTCTCCCTTTCTGGTTCCAGGGGCTCCTCTCCTGGAAGCTCCTTTGGGGGGAAAGATTTCTCTTTTTTTATCAAAATTGGAACCACATAACCCAGGACAAATGGGTTCTGGACATAGTCTCAAGAGGTTACAGATTTCATTTCCACACTTTGCCAAAACCGAATGGTTGGCCAGACCTGCCAAATCATCAGTGGGCAGAGGCACAATGGCAGGTTCAGTCCCTCCTGGCTATGAGGGCCATAGAATTGGTGCCAAATTTAGAAATAGGGCAAGGTTTTTATTCCAGACTTTTCCTGGTTCCCAGGAAGGAAAATTCGTGGAGACCAATCCTGGACCTCTCTGTACTAAACACCTTCCTAGATATACCAAAATTCAAGATGCTCACTCTGCAGCAGCTGCTGCCTATATTGGGCAAGAATGCTTGGATGGTGACTTTGGACTTAAAAGAAGCTTACCTGCATATTCCTATAAGGCAAGAGTGCAGAAGGTATCTGCGTTTCAAAGCGGGCTCGAAACATTACCAGTTCTCTGTGCTGCCCTTTGGTTTATCTACTGCGCCCAGGGTCTTTACAAAGTGCCTGGCACCAGTAATGGCATTTTGCAGACAGAAGGGGATTCAAATTTACCCTTATCTGGACGACTGTCTTCTTCAAGCGGACGACAAAGACACTCTACTTTGGCATCTAGCCTTTGTGCAGCATCTTCTTCAGTGCCTTGGTTTCACAGTGAATCTAAAGAAATCAAACCTGGTACCCACACAACAGATTACTTTCCTGGGTGCTCTTCTGAGTACTTCAACCCAGATGGCTTCCTTGACACCAGACAGAAAAGTGCAACTGGCTTCTTTTTTCCGACACCTGGCTTCAATGAAACAGCTGACTGTAAGAAAAATTCTGCAGGCTTTGGGTTACATGGCGTCCTGCATTCTGCTAATACCATATGCAAGGCTGCATATGAGGAAACTGCAGTGGTACTTCAAGAGTGTCTGGTCTCAGCATTACCACAGTTTGGAAACAGTGGTCACGATTTTGCCTTGTCTCCAGCGAGAGTTTCTTTGGTGGGCCAAAGCCTGCCTACAGAACAAGGGGAAGCCTTTTTGTCCTCCGCCGACCAACCAAGTTCTGACAATGGATGCTTCAGATTATGCATGGGGAGCCCACATGCACGGGAGATGTCTTCAGGGTGTTTGGATGAAGGAGCAAACGCACCTGCACATAAATTTAAAGGAGATGCTAGCTGTACAGAATGCCCTGATTGCCTTCAGGGACCTTCTTCTACCAGGACAATTGTTGATACGGACAGACAACACTTCAGTGATGTGGTACATCAACAAGCAGGGGGGCTCTCACTCTTACCCCCTGTGCAGATTAGCCATGAATCTCTAGTACACTGCTCTGACCTGCAGTGTCAACTTACAGGTGCAATTCCTGCCAGGGAAAGATAACACTCTGGCAGACGCATTGAGCAGATGCATTTCAGATCCACACGAATGGATGTTGGATGTTCGGATATTCAGGATGATTATAAAGGCTTGGGGATGTCCGGACATAGATCTCTTTGCATCCCCTCAAAATCATCAACTTCCAACATTTTGCACAAGTACCTACCACAAACTAGCATGGAAAGTGGATGCCCTCTCATTCAGTTGGAAACACCTCTCAGTATATGCTTTTCCTCCCTTTCCTCTTCTACCTTGGGTACTTCTGAAGATAAAACAGGACAGATTGCACATGATTCTACTGGCTCCCAATTGGCCTTGGCAATTCTGGTATTCCACTCTGATGAACTTGGTTCAGGAGCCTCCCTGGATTCTGCCTCAAATCCCTCATCTGCTGTCTCAACGGGACGGCCGGATACTGCACAGTCATGTCAAGGCTCTGCATCTAGCTGCCTGGCGGATCCAGGGTCTGTAAACACCTCTGCCCTTTCCAAACAGGTATTGGATGTAATCCTTGAAGCTAGACGGCCCAGCACTAGAAAATCTTATGTGGGAAAATGGAAAAGATTTTGCTCCTGGCGTCAAGTCCAGGGTGGTGATTCTTCTGTTCCAAACATTCCTCTGATTTTACAGTATCTGACCGAGTTATTACATACGGGCCTATCTTTTTCATCTGTTAAGCTTCATGCTTCTGCTATTTCTGCACATTACGATACGGATCCTCCGATTTTTTCTCATCCATTACTTAAACAATTTCTTAGAGGGGCTAAGAATATGCGGCCCCCTATAAGGGCTCCTGTTCCCAATTGGGATCTTAACTATGTTTTGGAGAAATTAACTTTGTCTCCTTTTGAACCTGCAGCTTCCACGGATTTTAAATTTTTGTCTTGGAAAACTGCTTTTCTTTTAGCTATTACCTCTGCTAGAAGAATTTTGGAATTGTAAGCACTCATGGCTGTGGAACCCTTCCTTATTTTTCATCAGGACAGGGTATCTCTACGGACTAATCCCACATTTATGCCCAAGGTGGTTTTGGCAGTGGCCTTGAATCAGTCTATTCATTTGCCTACCTTTTATCCTAATCCTCAAAGTGAGGAAGAAAGTCTTTTGCACTCTCTAGACGTGCACAGACGGCTTCGTCTATACCTAGACAGGACCAAGATATTCCAGAAATCTGATCAGCTGTTTGTCGCTTATGCTCCTACTGTTCAGGGGAAAGCAATCACTAAGCAAACGATTTCCAAGTGGATTGCCCATTGCATCGAGTTCTGTCACTCTTATCATGGCAATCCGGTTCCTGTTAATGTTAGGACTCAAGCTACTTCAGCAGCTTTTCTTTGTGGGGTTCCTACCAAGGATATTTTGGAAGCTGCTACTTGGAGTTCTGTACATACTTTTTCTAAGCATTACAACCTCCCTCTCTATTCTAAATCCAGGGCAGGTTTTGCTTCTGCGGTTTTGCCCGATTTTGTGACTGCTCCCTCTGTTTCTCCTCCAGCCACCCTTTCTTAGCTTTGGGACTCAACCCTACAGTGATGACTGCAACAGTGAACCACGAAGGACATAGTACAGTTGTGTACTCTTACCATAAATGTAGATGTTCGAGTGTGTTCACTGTTGCAGTCTGGGTTACCCTCCCTCCTATCCCCTCTTTTGTTTTTTCCTTGAGTATTGTCTGTTATGAGGTATTTTGGCTGCGGAGGTTTTGGGCATGGTTTCTTTTTTAGCCTTTTCTTTATGGGCATCTGACATCTGGGGCAAGAAAAACTGGGGAAATGGCATCAGCTGAGGTCTTTATACCTTATGGCGCATTGACGTCAGGATAAATGCAACCTCAGCTGGCGTCCGATCCAGACTTTGGGATTCTGGCCGATCGGGATTGCTGCTGGCAGGAAGAACCCTACAGTGATGACTGCAACAGTGAACACACTCGAACATCTACATTTATGGTAAGAGTACACAACTGTACTTTTCATGTATGTGTTTGTAAGTAGTTTTTAGTTTTTGAAAGTTGTGCTTAATACACGTTATGCATCCATGATAAGTAAGTTTTCAGTAGATTTCAAGTCAACACGGAAGAAAGGTCTTTCAGTTAGTAATAACATGCACATTATAGTCAATGGCTTATAAATGTTTATCATTAAATATTAATGGTTTGAACAATAATGTCAAAAGAGCTGGTTTGCTTAAATATATCAAAAGGCATAAAGCCCAGATCATCTTTTTACAGGAAACCCATCTATTAAAAAAAGATCTACAAAAATACTCACTCAATGGCTATACCTTTCTGGCTGATTCATGTTTTAAGACTAAGAGAAGGGGCACTCTTATTATATGGAAAAATACTTATACTGTGCCAAGAATTATAGATGCAATGTCAGATAAAGATGTGATGGTAAGCATGGTTATTTTGGAAATCAATAGGAAGTATTATACTTTGATTAATACATACTGGATACCAGGACTGAGTACTAAATATGTTGACAAATATCTGGACCTGATTACTTTAAATGCAAAAGATGAAATTATAGCAACAGGTGATTTTTACTGCCTATTATCAGGCAATGATACTTCTAAAAATGGTAAAATAAAACTAATATCTCAAGCCAAGAAGTTAAATGACTTTACAAACCAGATGAACCTTAAAGATATACATGGTCTAAGAGAACATTATTCCTTATTCTATACTCACTATTCATATCGGTTTGGTACACAAACAAACATTGATGAGGTCTTTGTATCAAATAATATATACTCTAAAATAAGTAATGTATCTATAATGACTTGTCCACTTTTGGACCATAATGCTATAAACTTTACATTAACTACACATACAGATGATTTAAGATTTTCTGCGGGGAATTCCTGCTTACATAACTAAGTTAAATGACTTTAGGGAATGGATAATGAAAGAAATAGACATGTTTATGGAAATGATAATGGTGAAGTGACTGATACTATACTATGGGACACTTTAAAGTTTATATATACGGTAGAATAAAATCTTGGTACCTTAAAAAAGGAAAGAGTGGTTCAAAGAACTTTTAGACTTACAAAAAAACACAGATAAGATAAAAATGGATGCAAAACCAAATAACAAAGTAGCACATAACAAAATTATTAAGTTAAATCAAAAATACTTAGAAGTTCTGAATCATAAGGTAGCCATAAACCTGGAAAAATTGAAATTACAATCTTATGCTGTAAATCCCAAACATTTACATAAAATAGTGATAAGATCCAAAAGAATAAACAATCAAAATCTTATTAATAAGATTAAATATAAAAGTGATGGTTCAGTTAAGAGAACATCTAACTTAATGGGCATATTAGAAGTGTTCAAAAACTACTATAAAGATGTAAATAATAACACACCACATTTGGAGAAAAATAATGTAATAAATACTTTTAATCATGAAAATATAACTACTAAGGTGCCAATGCAACAAAATAACACATTAAATAAATGAATAACACTAACATAAGTGAAAGAGAAAATTAAAAAAAAAAGAAAATAAAGCTCCAGGACTGGATGGAATAATTCCTGAACTATAAGATTTTTCCTGAATATATAATAAAGAAAATGCTGAGTGCCTTTACTGTTAAGCAAAAAGGTATAATACCCCCATCATGGAAATACTCAGTAATCCCCCTCATATTAAAACAAGGTAAGGACCCCAAATCTTGTGATTCATATAGGCCAATTTCATTACTAAACACCGATTATGAAATTTTCATGACAATATTAGCTAATAGGATAAAGAAAATATTACCTAATCTAATACATAATGATCAGGCAGGGTTCATTCTTCATAGAAAAGTGCAAGATAACATTATTAAATTACTATCATTAATAGACATAGCATGCAAATACAAAAAAAATAACAACTATTATTAGCGTAGACATAGAAAAGGCTTTTGATTCTATTAGTTGGTCTTATCTACAAAGAATTCTGATTGGTTTTGAATTCTCCTCAGATTTTATCAACTGACTGCGGTGGTGGTGCTGCGGTAGTGTTGTCGCCTCACAGTTAGACGTTGCACATTTGATTCTCAGTTAGAGCGTCTTCTGTGTGTCGACATGCGTGAATGGGCGTTCCTTCACTGAAGGTTGTGCTTTAGGCCCGGCAAGCCAGCACGTAAAAATCTACTGCCAAACATTATCGGACCGGAGTTCCACTGTGGTGACCCCTAACTGGGAAACGCCAAAAGACAGTATTAATGAAAATTTATAGTGGGGCACAAGCTTATGTGAAAATCGGATCATGTCTATCCTCACCATTAGAAATCCTCAAGGGAACTAGACAAGATTGTCCTTTCTCACTATTATTGTTTGCTCTTTCAGTGGAACCTTTTGCTACATATATCAGAAACAAGCAAAATATAATAGACTTTCAAATTAATAAGGGCTATTGTCCTAAGATACAATTATTTGCTGATTATATGTTGTTAACGTTGGGTAATATTGATGGTTATTTGCATGATGTTATAAATACCTTAAGCAAGTCTGAAATAATTTCAGGGCTTAAATGTAATCATAATAAATCCAAAACATTACTAATTAACAAAAAGATCAACAAAAACCTAAGAGAGAATAGCATGTTTAATTGGGAGAATGATATACTAGAATATTTGGTTGTTAGTATAAAGAGTACATGGAAAGAATCTGTTAAACTAAACTACAATAATTTAATAACCACCATTAGTGAACTAATCAAAAGATGGAATAAAATGTTCTTCATAATGGAGGATAGGCTCTCTTTAAATAAAATGATAATTTTACCTACATTTTTGTTTTATATTCGGTCATTGATACTACCCCTCCCAAAAACGTATTTAAAAAATTAGATTCCATGCTACTTAAACTTTTATGGTTCCCCTTAAAACCTAGGATTGCATATAAATGGCACATTAGAGCTTGGAACAGTAATGGGATAGCATTCCCTAGCTTAGATCTTTATTCCAAATCAGTTATAATTAATGTAATATTACAATCTGGCTGGAAAACAATACATGAGAGTCATATAACTGATGTCAGAACTATAGAAAATCAATTTAAGGAACAATATGGAATAAATAGAGGTCATTGGCTTTTATGTGAATTTTGTTTATTTAATAAGAAGATTGATCATTTTTCTTATGGCATTAATCAAATATTTAAAAACTTTAAAAATATAATTGATTGTAATTACAACATTAAACAATTTCTATTTCTTATAATTCCTATAGCATACTCTTCCGATTGCCTAGATTCTTTCAACATCAATGCAATACAAAAATTAAGGGAAAATAACTTAATATTCTGGCATCAGTTTATTGAAAATAAGAGTATTAAACTACTAAACTTTCTTTTATGTAGTGTTGATAATAGTCAAGACAGTTGGTTGTTTATACACTCATTATGGCAATTTATAGAAAACAAAATGAGAGTATCAATCAACCTGGAGACTGAATCAATACCTAGTTTGATTCAACTTTTTATCAGGTGTCTTGAAAAGACAGATAATCAAAAGTTAAGTATCTCACCTATCTATAAGATACTAAGAGAAGACACTCTAAAATTTAACTCAGATTTTTGGAATTACTATGTAAAGAATAATGGAGAACAAATATCTGATGAATCCAAAAAAATTATTGAATTTTACATATGGTACCTCTTCTTCATTATATTGGAGATTGTAGACATGAAAATTTATGAATAGGAGTTTCTATACTCCAGATAAAATAAATCTTATACTCAAAAACAGTGAAATCAAATGCTGGAAATGTGATGAATTACTACAGGCCAACTGGGTTCACATGTTCATTAAATGTAGAAATGTTGTTCAATACTGGCAAGACTTCAGATATTTTGTAAATGCTTTATGGTCTGATAACTGTCATATTTCTAACTCACTAATCCTATTCAATGTTCCTATACCTAATGCAATACCTAAATCTCAGATTGAGTTACTCTGGTCAATTCTTGCAATTGCCAGAAAAGTTATTACTTTGAACTGGAAAAGTAAATAAGATTTGATGTTTAAAGATTTTATTAATTTAGCAAAAGTTGTTTGTAAAATAGAACTGCAAACCATTTGTTATAGAGCTCATAACATTAGTCATAAAAATAGCATGGCAAAAACTGGAAAACCTTTTGAACAAATACTGATAACTTCTCATGGATAAAATGATTATTTATCATGGATGAATGTAAATATGTAAATAGTTTTGTTATTGTTTTATTGTATTTGTTATATGTACATTTGCATATGTTTATAATGAAAACAAAATAAAAATGTTTTTGAAAAACAACACCAGCAAATGACATTACATACATACTTGTTAAAGAGCACAACCTCAAACTGATACAAATAGAACACACTAGCAAGGTCATTTCATTGTTCTGCATAGTCTTAGAACAAATATAAATGCAATAACATATGACACACACCTGTCTTTAAAGCGTCCTCCTCACCTTATATAGAGGATTATGAAAAGGTCTTTGATCTTAACCAGGTTATTATGGGTTTGAGTCAAGAATGCAAAAAAATTGACTTCAGGACTGAAGCTCAAGAGTTGCATCTTGGCAGTCATGTTAAGAACACATAATAAATGGTTGACTGGAGATACTTTGAAGTACATGGAGATTTATCTGCTCTATATACTACCATTACAAAAAAAAAAAGATTTACCAGAAAAGCAAAAAGGCACTGGCAAAAATAGAAGGGAAAATCAGGGAATGGTCTATAAAATCAGGGACAGCTAAAAGATATGAACAGCAAAGCGAAATGCTCCTTTGTAGAACTAACATTTTTTTAAACCTGTCAGACAAAATTGTATACCCAAACTTTCTGTTTGCAAGTGTGACATGGTGAAATTCTAAGAGCTTTTAAAAGTTGTTTTACCTTTTGCTACTCTTTATTGCAGGTTATTACTGTTGAATTTAGCCCCTAGAACAAACCCAGTTTTTACCGTTCTTTTATTATGCACCCCTAAGGGCTGTTAAGATCATGTCTGACTGTGTTGATATGCTTAGAAAGTCTATTTTTTCCCTGATTTCAGAGTGTAATCATACCACTCCATGCTCTAGGTGACATTTATCATGTGCCTAAAAGAGACCAGAAATTCAAGACTGGTATGAGGCATGAAGCCTGCTGTCTTCTGCTCTAGACATTCCCTGTAGTGTTAGCTGCCGCTTTATTATGTGAAGGCTTAAAAGCACAATGCAAGGGTCCCTTGTCCCATATTATATGTGACGTCTGATGCTGTGTATCATACATCATATATAAGAAATGGAAGGGAAGTCTGACATATAAGGCTTTTCTGGTTTGGTGCTTTACTCCTCCTGCACCTTCTGTCAGTACCAGTTACTGTATAGACGTAAGAGTATACATGCAGAATGCTGTCAACATAGTGAAACCGGATAGATTTCTCGCATTCATATCAAGGTTAAATTCTCTGCAGGTGGTAGGAAAGAATAACAGTGCATGTAACACATTTTACGAGTATTCAATGAAAATGAAATCCATTTGCTTAGAAGAATTTCCTGCAGTACAATTGCAAAGGTTCAATATCTATTCCATTTAGTGTATGGCAATTTGGATGGGGTTGCTGTCGGAAATCCCATCTGCATCATGTTAAGACTGAACCACCAGAATTGCAGCTGTGCATCACAGACATAGATGGCAGCCTGCAAAACCTAACTTCAACAACTTTTCTCCAAATGTGAGTTTCTGTAAAATCTCATAGACCCAGATAGGGCTTTAGAGGTGCCACTCATTCATTTCTGCAGACTAATACACCAAACTTAGTGCAAGACTAATACGTCAAACTTGTTGCAAGGTATGGTTTCATAATTTTCACAAAGGTAGTCACTGAAAACCTTCAAAAATGCAACTGTTCTGGATCACTGAAATTCTGAGAAATATGTTAAAATGCTTAGTTATTCAAAGAAACTTGAAATCCTGTCATTTCTGAATTTATGGAGCACATTCCTTTAATGTTTGCCATCATCATAACACTTTTGAAAGTTCACCTCTTAAGTTTTTGAGATGTTGTTTCCCCTATATTTTTATTTTATTTCTATCCCAAGGTGTGTACTGTTACAAATGCACAAAGTGTTCTGATATAATAATCAGACATGATAATTAATACAGATACAACCAGAAATTTTGTAGCAGTATTAGAATTCTTTACAGAGTGTTATAAAATATTGCATTTTGAAAGTACTGATGTGTGGGGATGTATGTTGGGCTTTCCTCAAAATAACATTTCTAAACCAATGACATATGCTTTTTTATCATATCATACTTGGAAATTCTAATAAACCTTAAGCCAAAAATCCACATTTTTTTTCTTGTCACTGTCAACCTGAACAAGTTTTGCATATGAATATTTTTGACTTTTTCCCCACTATTTTATTATAAACATCAGAAGAACACACCTTCTATATTTATTCTACTAAGTGTGTGCTGCAAGCATATTGCAGCTGTCACTTTATATTCTATCACTTTCCTCTTCAACCATCCCATACCATCCTAAATGAGTCAATTGTTTTGTTTTTCAGCACCCAACATGCCAGTCCTTTCCACCGATCTACCACCCTTTATATGAAGAATGCATCCTTAAGTCCAAACTGAGCCAAACACCATTATGTCTCCCTGTAGCCTGATTGCTAGTGTACTCTTTTTTCCACCTCCCACTCTGCCCTGCCCTCCTTCCCTTATCTATCAGCTCCTATTTCACTTTCACATTTACATAGGTCATTTTACATAGGTCATTGCTTCCATACATGACCTGCTTTCCATGTCTTTTCAATGCCTGCTGTCATCAGAAGCAACCTGTCCTAGTCCCACTTACTATTTGGTCACATTTCTATTATCTCATCCAGTCTTGTCATTTGCTTTAATAACAGTACCTGCATATTGCACTGAAGTACCATCCACCTCCATGCTTTTGGCTGAGCCCCCTTCCCCTTATTTTGGTAATTTCACCCTTCATCTCAGTATTTTGTTGTGCAGTTTATCACCCTCCTCCCTCACACTTTAGTTTAAATGTATGGTTGCACCCAAAAGCACCGTTGTAGTTTTTTAGCATCTCCTTTTCAAACTAAGATGGAGCTTGCCCACAGCAAAGAGCTCCTAGTAATTGTTAAGAACAATGGGCCACAGCACAGCTTCAGTTTAATAACATTTTTAAAAATATTTACTATTTATTTATTTATTTATTTATTTGTTTGTTTATTTATTTAAACAGAATTTAATTATAGGTTGCCATGTTGGAAACAATGTTGTATTCTTTGTAATACTGTTTGTAAGTGGAGCTGTTAGTCCCCTTAACCTCTTTCCTTTAAAAACTATGCAGCCCCCCTCTCCTATAAACACTATTATAGGAGAATACAGTTTGCATATTCTGTTAATCAGGGATAAGCCTACGTTAGGAAGTACGTATACATTTATGCTTGTCCTGTATCCACAAATTGCAAATGCACATAGTCTAGCATTCTTAACATTCACCAGTCTTCTGACCCTGTCATGCAGCTTTGAAGTCTTCCTTTACTCCACAGTCTAGCTCATCATTGCATGAAAATAGGTAATAGTTATAATCCGTAATCTTCTGCTTCCTAACTGCACTAGGCACTAACAATGTATACTGTTCTTCCTAAACTATAATTTATTCCCACATATACTCTAAAAAGTGAATAATCCCTACCCATCCTACCACCTGGCTTGACTACTTCCTCAGTGATCCTGTCCATGGTCAGTCAAGGGGCCATTCTTTCAAGTGTGACTTTTAATCAGGAAGAAACATTTCTATGTCACACACCTATATTACGATATTTAGCTTAAACATTTCAGTCTTTATCAGCTCTGTAAGTGTCGGAATATTATGCCTGCTCATATTATGCAAGATGCATATGAATGAGGAATCTCATAATGTTCTGCTAGGGACAAATGCAAAAGAGCAGCTCTGTAATAGTGTGACAGAGTTTGAAATTGTAATAACTGACAACTATTTATTTATTTATTTATTTACATTTGTTGACCGGGAGAGTCCGAATGGACACAAGTCCGTTTTCAGCGGAGGCCCGGGGAGAAAAGCTCCACATTATTATTTGCATTATACAGTTAAAAAAATGTAAATATAGACATTAGTCCAGTTAAGGTCACAAGACAAGAAGAAAACAGATGTAAAACAGCTGTAGAGCATAGTACAATTTTAAAATATGGTGACATATACTAAACATGGTTAAAATGTAGTTGAGATTCATCAGTGAACAATTAATACAAACTGTTTTTGAGTTACATAACAACCATTAGCAGTTGTTGCTACAAGAAGTTAGTATTATGTGGTAGGTAGCTAGGAACATGAGTAGCCAAGCTTGCTAAGAGTAGGTTGTTGATAGGGGGCTAAGAGAGATAGTGGGTGGGGGGAGTGAGTGGTATTAGAGGGGGGGGTTGCAAGGGCATATCTGGCAAGTTTTGAAGTGTGATTTTAGTAAGGATTTAAAGTGGGTGCAAGAAGTTAGAGAGGTAATTGAGGATGGGAGGGAGTTCCAGAGTTTGGCTATAGTGCAGGAGAATAATGCTTCTCCAGCAGAGTTAATGGCTCTTGTGACCTGTAGGAGGTTTTTGTGGCTGGATCTTAGTGGTCTCGTGGTTATGTAGGGTTGGAGTAGATTCTGGAGGGATGGGACTTTTAGTGGTTGGTTTATTAGTTTGTGGGCGAGTGTGAGTTGGTACCATTGAAGGAGGTGGGGGAGCTCTAGCCAGCCCAGTTCTGCTAGTGAGAGACAGTGGTGAGTACGGTAGGAAGCTCCTGTGGCGAATTTGGTGATTTTGTTGTAGCAGGTTTCAAGCTTATTTAGATCACATTGTCTAAGGTTAGTAAATATTGGAGAGGCATAGAGTAGGGTAGAGATAAGATGAGAATTTGCTACTGAAATTTTAGCTGCTTTGGTAAGTAGTTGCTGATTTCTATATATTGCTCCTAGTTTTTTGTGCACTTTTTTAATGGTCATGGAAATGTGAATGTCAAAGTTTAGTTTATTGTCTATTTCTACTCCTAGTAATTTGGTGTGTTCTGTAGGACGGATGGTGGTGTTGTCTTTTGCTGTGATGTTAAAGTGAGAGCTGTCTAGGGTAAGTTTGGTGGGTTGGAAGATTAGTAATTTTGTTTTGTTTGGGTTGAGTAATAGTTGGGCATCGGATAACCAAGTTTCAATAGAAGAAAATGCTTCCTGTGTAACTTTTTGCAGTTCTGGTAGGGGGTGGGCTGTGCAGATGATGGTTGAGTCATCTGCGTATTGTATGAGTGTGCCATGTGTTGTGGCTGAGGCTAGATTTTTGGTGAAAATAGGATGGACCCTTGGGGAACTCCTATGGAGACTGGTAGTTGGGGGGATAGGTTGTCCTGCCAAACAACTGCTTATTGGCAGTCAGATAGGTAACTCTGAAACCAGTTGATGACTGGTTGAGAGAAGGATAGGTTATTATAACACTGACCATGTTATGTCTACCTTTCAGCATGAAGAGTAAAAGCCAGTAAATGGCAAACCTTGCAAAACAAGACTGCATAACCTTCAAAATGTATTCCCCAGGACCTAAAGGCATCTTTTTTTCCACTGTGACAAAGGTTGCTTTCAATGTCTCATTTACAGGAGGCAGGAGTGCATCCTGGGCAAAGAATGCTGCATATAACATGGACTGCATGAAAAACAAATCAGTCACTGTGGGATGAGATAAAACCTAACAATTCCCTGAAGGTTCACATAACAAGACTTTTGGTTTCATACAGTGGACGTATCATGCAAAGGGAAAGATTATCAGAAAAATATATCACACTTGGCAGAGTCAAGTGTCAAACAAAAAGAAGACCGCCAGTGTGATGGGCTGATACAATAACTACAGCAATGGATGTAATGCCCATTGTCAGTGATTAGTCATCAGAATGAACACAGGTCACAGTTCAGGACAACTATACACAGGGTCACCAATTGTTAACATCAAGCTGATGGCACTTAGCAACAGCAACATGCTGTCATAACATTATAGCATATGAAACATATGATTATACAACATAATTAATTAGGGTTCAGTACAACACTGCTGAAAATGCATGACAGAATAATATTACATACATTTTTCCACTGCTTTTGCACCAAATGTTACGATACTTCATTATTTTCCATGGGACAATTTGACTCATTTAGAGATTATACCTCAGAATTATTTATTTATTTTTTTTTAATTTTGAATTCTATGGAATGCACAATGGAGAACTTGACTTCATAGATGAATGCCTGTTACATATGACTGACCACAAGGTTGAAATAAACTTGATTTAATGGCATGAGAAAACTTCTTTTTAGCTGTCACTGGTAAATTAAATCATACTTAACTTTAAATCGAAATAAATGTAAACTTTTATACTCTTGCGTCATGTGTGAGCTATACAACTATTATTAATTTATATTATACCTGTAACAGGAGTGTGAATGCAGGTGTATACTGCATCTGGTCCCTAAACTCCCCTTTAGGTGTTCTGACTTGTTTGTTTTCTAGCTTCCTCTCCTTAATGTATTTTCCTACATTAAAGCATGACCTAGAGCATTTCCATACTCAGCAGTATTAGCATGTATGTAAGCAGTGCATCATGATTCTGCCTTGCACTGCTAATTATACAGAGGATTATGAGAGGTTTGCCAATGCTGACCACATTATTATGTGTTTGAGACATGAATGCCAAGAAATTCACATTGAGAGCAAAGCTTAAGAGGTGGATCTTGGCATTCATGTCAAGAACACTTAATATTGGGTTAGTAATCTGAGAACCACTGGTAACTGCATGTTGTTTAATCTGCTCTATGTACTACAAGTTACAATAAAAATGAAAAAAAAAACACTAAGTGTTCTACTGGCTTTCAAAGCCATAAAAACACTTAGCTAGTACTAAAGTAACTGAGTCCTTTATGTTTACACTCACCTTCGATGTTTCTCAACTGCCCAGACTTTCACAGACTGTCCAGATTGTTGCCTCATATATTGGGTGTGTTCCTCATAAAGCCCATGATTTTCAAACAAATCACTGAGGATTAAAGACACTAAATAAATGCATATATTTAGGTTTCAGACTTGCACCCTTCAGAAAATCAGACAAACACACATCTTGTTATTCTACTTACTTTCTAAGTTTAAAATAGGAAGTCATGGACATGTTACTGATGGACAGCAGGCAGAAACAAATCTTTTATTCTGTTGCTGTCAACTGTACTGATACATTTTACTGCCTAGTCTGAGGCTCGACCTTAATTTTAGTAGGATGGGGTGCTTAACATTTGTTAAGGTTAGGTCTCACACCACTCTAGTGCTTAACTGATTTGTCTTTTTTCGACTATCAGAGAGTAATCCATGCACTACATATTAATTGTTTCTATTATGTTGACTGCACTATGTATTGTACTGCCTAGCTGCTTTATTATTGCTAACAAATTATTCTTGAATTTTATTGAGCAGGTTTTCTTACTTTAACTAGGTCATAACAGAAAAGAGGTCCAAGTGATGAAGTTCGCTTGTCTGCTAAATAAAATAAAATTAAAATAAAAAATATATATATATATATATATATATATATATATATATATATATATATATAAAATAAAATTAAATAAAAACAAACCAATATATGCATGTTAAACTAGATAGCTAAAATGCACTATAAAGTGTTAATTATGAAACTAAATGACTATATCTAAAAACAGAATGCTGGCATAAATTCAGTGATTCATGTTGGAATGCTAACATATACCTTCAGTGCCAGTAAATCCTTACCCTAAAACACACCACAGACACACACATTAGCATTCACACTAAATCTCCCTAACCTAATTCTTACCCCAACCATAAAGCATACACACATAAACTGCCACCTAACTACTAGGCCACTGATCTTTGATGATAAACCTAGAAGTCACAAAATCTGCTATTCACCCAGCAGTAATCCTGTCAGATCGTATTTCCATCTGCAAAGAGATGTTTTCCTTCTAGGCCTTCATGATGACATTTTTAACAATCCTTAGCAATACTAGACACAGATGTGATCCCCTGCTTGACAAGCCTATGATTGTCCTTCCTTACTGTGAATGAACTCCTAATTGGGACGTGACAAAATATGAGATATTTCCCTGAAATATTATGAATATATGTCATATGTTTATAATTACAGTATATGAAACCATAGGACTTATTGGCACTATTTTAGCATTCAAACCTGAATCACTGAGTTTATGCCAACAATCTATTTTTGGATAGAGTCATTTAGCTTCATAATTAACACTATGTAGTTTTACCTCAAATACTATTTACATGCTAAGCAAGGTTTCCTTGTGACAATGAGTGACATTTTTTTTCATTTCACTTTTTTCAAATAATGCAAGTGCAGGATCACGTTTTTTGCATTTTCATTGTTTACTCTTGCAGAATGTTTCTACTTTCCTCATTAGTTTGTAACTCTGTGTTACTGCAGACTTGGTATAGGATCATAGGATCATAGGAGGTTACTAGGCTATTGGCCCTGAGGCCCTTATAAGCCTAGCCAAGAGTTTAACCCATGTTTAGACAAATCAGCACCCAATGCCCCTTTCCAGCAGGGACATAGGTGGAATACCAGGGGTATAATTTCTGTTTCCCATCCAGTTATCCAGGTTACGCTTAAAAAGGGATAAAGAGGTACTCTGCGTAATGTGGAGAGGAAGTCCATTCCATAGATGGGGAAGTCTCTGGGACACAAATCTGTCCTGCCAACAAGTCTTTTTGATGTCACAGCCCAGGTTGAGGCTGCGCATGTGGGTTACTCAAGTGCAGCTTGACTTGCGGATATGCAGCAGTCCCATCAAGGTGGGGTGCGTGAATGCCTTTTATACTTGGTATATTTAAGTAAGGGTGCTTGAGGGGCACTGTTATAATATTGTTTCTATTTTCCACATTGTTGTGTAACTGTGTGTAACCGTGGATTTGATATATACTCGGTATGCTAAAGTTGGGGTGTTTGAGGGGCAAATACATTTTTATAATAATGTTTACAGCGGTGTTAAAGGCAGGTCAAATTCCAAATAATTTCCTCTTGGTATAAGTGACATACTCAGCTGTAAGCCTGTCTATTAAGCACTTACACTGGAGCAAGACTTTTAGAATAGGACCCTAAGTTGCTGATATGGTTGTGATTGTTTGGACTTTCAGATGATTGAGTCTTGACAATTTATAAGGGAACCAATTAAGCCTGTGCATATGTCATTTCACAGTGGTTATTATTTACAGTTATCTGCTGTATGTCAGCAGCCCTCCAGCCAGTATTTAGTGCAAATGTTACTTTTGGTTTCAGTTTCACTAATGTGTAATGTAGCCCCTTTAGATAAAAAGAATACAGGGCAATGACCACTTTTACAATTATAGTGTTTATTTTGTTTGAAATGTCATTAATGTGGCACAAAAGCACAGTCAGTGATGGGATTATCTGATCTAAGTTCTGCCTTACACTTAAAAATGAAGGTATTCATATTTTAATTCTTGCATATTTTCAATCTGTACTGTGTCAAGGCAGTGTTCAAAGGCAGAATTGCTATACAGTCTGAAGATGGACTTCCCTCTCAGTGAATGCTACACTCTCTGCTTTCTGCATCTGAAATGATGGCATGACATAAATACTCAATCAGTGAAATGGCAGTCAGGATTCATCATTTTCAAACTGACTTTATTATATAGAACTGGAGTACTAACGAAAAGGTCAGACTGGGCAGTGCTCAGGTGGCACATTTTCAGTCGAGATAAACATACGTGAGCATTATTATCTCCAGGCTTTTGATAAGTATAAAGTTAAATAACGAAGATGATACAATCCTCGATGAAGAACTGACCTGTAAGATGGATTAACCATGCAATATGCCCATCTTCACACATATTACATTTAATCCTATCCGCATATGGCCTTTTTCTGTAATCTAGTAACAGTTTTCTATATAACTTATTTTTTCTAAATCTCATAAAGTTGTAACCCTGTGTTTCAGATCATACCTTCATCTGCAAAGAGGTTTATTTTCCTCTAGCTCTACGTTATGATGTTATTAATAATATATAGTAATAAGACCTGCCACAGGCCTGAACCTTGTCTGCCATACTCCGTGATTGTCCTTCTTTACTGTGTATGAACTACAGTATGAATAGCTTCTTGTAGAAATTCAAGTTCCTAACCCAGATTTATCACCTTATGACCTTTTAAATGGCTTGGCTGTTCATTAATTATTTTATGAGAAATTAATTCAAATGCAATAATTGAGATCCATGTGCGAAAGTCCTGGTGGGCACATATGAGTCTATGTGCAATAAGTTGTTTGAGAGCCACTTTTCCATGGAAATTAAAACTTGGCATTGCACTCATGGAAGTCGAGGTGTTCCATGTCAGGTGTCCATCAGGGACATGGAAAAATAGTATACTATAACCCCAGCACCATACAAAGATATAACCATCCTTGTATGCTATATGATACCATACAAGGATATAAATATCAATAGATGCCATAGAATGGATGCAAATGCACATATACACATATATGTGTTCCATGTCAGGTGTCCATCAGGGACATGGAAAAATAGTATACTATAACCCCAGCACCATACAAAGATATAACTATCCTTGTATGCTATATGATACCATACAAGGATATAAATATCCATAGATGCCATAGAATGGATGCAAATGCACGTATACACATATATACTGAACAGACTATATAGTCCTAACACAGACAGAAGTATCATATGGGCACTTGTGCAGCTATCTTGAATGCAGGGAGGAGTACAGGTGATATACCCTCAGAGATCAAATATTCCATCTGTACAATGTGGCAACCATATTATCATGTCAGTCTGCATAAATGTTCACCCCTAGAAATAGATGTCTAAACTACTAGAAATGTAAAGAACCACAAAAAATGAATGAGCTTTAGGAACACAGCATCCAATCTATGAGTTTCTTGCTGTTTATGTCATATATATATATATATATATATATATATATACATATATACGCATATATATATATATATATATATATATACATATATATATATATATATATATATATATATATATATATATATATATATATATATATATATATATATGCACACACACACACACACACACACACACACACACACACACACATAATGTCTTTTTACTGCTTGTAAATATGTAGTTGTCTTACAACCTTTGTAACATATACATGTGTATGTATGTCTGCTGAATATGTATTTTTACTTTGCATCTGTAGTTGGTCAAAACTATGCAAATACTTATACTATGCTTCTTAACTTTTTTCAGTATAGAGGATTATGAGTGGGTTGCCATTCATAACTTGCATATTATATGTTTGAGATATGGATGGTAAATCTTGGCATCCATGTCAAGAATACATAATAAAGGGTTATGATCAGAGACCAGATCATAATTCTTTGTAGTGCATGGAGCTTTATCTGTTCCATATACTACTGGTTACAGAAAAAAAAGTATGAAGTATTTTGCTGGCTTTCAAAACTATAAAGCACTTAGTGAGCACTGTCAGAGAGACAGTGTAACCTAGTCTGTTAAGTTTATACTCACCTTCCATGCCTCTCAACTGTCCAAATTTTCACAGACTGTCTAGATTTTTGCCTCATATTTTTGATCGGTTCCTCATAAAATCTGTGGCTTTAGGACAATCACTGACGATGGAAGTTACCAAATAATTATATGCATCTGGTTTTCATACCTCCTTTCCTTCAGAAAATGTAGGCAAAAACAAATCTTGTTATTATAGCAACATTCTAAGTTTATAAGACAAAGTCAGGAACCCATTATCTAAACAGGCAGCAGGGAGAATCAAATCATCTCTGTCAATTGATGATCTGTACTGGCAAACTTAACTACCTAACTTTATAGCTGATCTTAGGAAGTGAAGCAGAAGGTATTTAACATTTGTTAAGATTGGGTCTGGTGCTGTAGTAGCGCTTAACTGACTTGTCTTTTTCCAGATATCAGGGCATAATTACTATGCTCCACACACTATACATTGATTATGGATACTATACAGAACATTTTTGTTTTTATTTTTCACTGCTTAATATATTTATTGTTACATTACAAAACAATAATGAAGGTTCATAGGTTCATAGGTTGGTACTGGGCTATTGGCCCTAGGGCCTATACAAGCCTAGCCATAACAATTCCCTGGCTATTTCTTCCCACAGTATTTACAATATGGTCGAACCCATATGTCAAAGTTGTAAAACTTTGAAAATGTTAGAAAAAAAATAAAAAAAAAAAACACTTACCCAACAGTTGTAAGCAGGAGTAACCCCCTCTGCAGTCTGCATGGGGGGGCTTCACACCCCCCGCTCTTTAAATATACCAACTCCGAGACCACACTACAATGCAGTACAGTGCGGAAGGGGAAGATTTCCCTTAAGTACACTGTAGTGCAATCTCATAGTTGGTATATTTAAAGAGTGGGGGGGTGAGGGGTGCAGGGGGGGTTGCTCCCCTGCTTACAACCATCATTTAAGTGTTTTCTTTTTTTTTTACGTATTCGAAGTTTTACAACTTCGAACATATGGGTTTGACTATATGGCTTTCGAAGTTGTAAAACTTCGATATCATAATATAGACCCAAATGACACATATGGTCAGTTATCTGCAGGTAAACAGAACATGTTCCATAAATTAAAAACATAAATATATGGTGAATACTCATAGGTACAAATTATGAGGAAGGCTGATAAGAAAATGTTATGAAGAATGCTAACATTCCCTCTAGGCAAGCAACTATGGATATTTTGGTAATTGTTACCATTTATACCCAATTCCTCTTTGATCTTTTATTTCTTATTAAAATTTTAAAAACATAAATAGAAATTAATAACATTTCATTTATGGAAGAAATAATTAACATAGTAAAAGGCAAAAAACAAACATAAACTAGATGTTAAACTATTATAATGAACACATAAAACAACTATTTAAAACAACAATTTACAAGGGTGTCTGCTAACTGATAAATAATATTAAAAAAGTACAGTTTCAGTTATTCATAGAAAAGCAACCATTGTTTATTTAAAAGTTCACTTAGTCCTTTCAAAGTGTTTATGTGGAAGTGATTCTTACAGATCTTGATTTTATTGTAATAAGTTCAAGATGGCACACTTCAGAAGGGATGTTCAAGATTTCATTGAAGGAAGGAGTGAATTCATTTTTCCAGTTTCTCATTATTACTTTCTTGTAAATGTCAACATACTCCACAGAATTGGATAGTTCAGTCTTGTAACACACTAAGGGATTGGAGTATTAAAAAGGGCCAAGGATTTATTTAAGATACATTTATCAGAAAATAAAGCCTGTAAAAAATCATTAATTTCCTTCCAATATGGTTTAATTGCATCACATTCAAAAATATATGTTCCCAGTCAGCTTTAATATCCAGTTTATACCTCCAACAAACCATCTCAATTTTGGATATTGTTGCACAACAATAATTAAAAGTTCAATAGAATTAGGATCAGTATTTCTCACTGAGGTCTGCATAAATTTAGTTCTATGTTCTATAAATTGTATACAGTTTTGAACATGCAGCCATAAATCCTCATCTATATTAAACTTAATAATATATTGAGCAGAGTACATGTTTTCTTTATCTAATAACTGGAACCAATTTATCAGATTTTCTTTAAAAGTATTCATTATGGATAGATTCAAAGAAGATAGATTCAAAGAAGAAATATTATTTTGAGTATAAGCTATAGGAAAGATAAGAAAAAACAAGCTTTATAGATTGGGTTTCTATAAATAAAACTTCTCAAAGCATCTACTATTATAGTAATAATATCAGATTTAACTGTAGATTAAGATTATTTATAAAATATTATTTTAATAACCAGTACAGATAATTGTTTGAAGTTAAATGCTGATTAGAATGTCTCAAGAAGCTTGATTGAATCCATAATTTTCCTTGAATGTCTTTCCATTTAGCAGTATAAAAACTGTTTCTCATAGATTTATTGTTTTGCAAATAGATGATGAGTATAATTCTAAATCGGGTAACCCAATACCTGCAAAGGACCAATCTGTAGTATGATTATTTAAAGCTATCATATGCTTATTAGGATACCACAAGAATCTTAAAGAATTAAACTTTTTATAAAGGTTTTAGGAGGTAAATATAGTGATTGAAATATAATAAGATTTTTGGAAGAATAATCATTTCAATTATAGAAAGTCTCTCATCCATAGTAAAAAAATATATCTTAGGTTCATAGGTTCATAGGTTCATACTAGGCTATCTGCCCGAGGGCATTTACAAGCCTAGCCCATCGTTTTGTGGCTTACGCCACCCCTTTAGTATGGGGAACTATACCCATTATTTTGCTGTGCCTCTGTCGAGCAGTGACACTGAGGTAATCCCTGGGGTATATCTGTGATCTCCCATCCATTGGTCAAGATTTCTCTTGAACAAAGCCAGCGAGGTGCTCTGCCTCACATGTACCGGGATTTTGTTCCACAGCATAGGGAGTCTTTGGGTGATGAATCTATCCCTCCAGCACGTCCTATTAATAGCCGTGTCAAGGTTTAAGTCTCCCGCCCTTGTGGCTCTGATGGATCTAGATTGTTTGAGGTGAAGCATATTCATCAAATCTGGGTTTGACATGGCCTTGTATGTTAGGCAAAGGTCACATCTGAGCAAGCGGTGGCGACTGAATAGAGCTGGAGTTCTTTCAGTCGGGCAGCATAGGACAGATTTTGAGACCCTTTATCCTTTTGGTGAGGAACTTTTGTGGCCTCTCCAGCTGCTGCAAGTGTCGGGTCAGATACATTCCGAATGGGGCATTGTACTCAATCATTGGTCTGATGAGTGATGAGTAAAGGGAGACTATGACCTCCCTTGATCTAGATGAGAATCCCTTCATGATAAGGTGGGCAATGTAGAAGGTCTTCCTAACTACTTTAGCTACATGGGTGTCGAATGACAGACTACTATCAACCTGGGTCCCCAAGTCCCTGATAACTTCTTCTGTGCTCAGTGGATTGCCACCTATTTGGTAGCTAGGGGTAACCTTGTTTTTCCCGAAGGGTATGACTATGCATTTTTGGCATTTAACTTTAGGCCATGGCTCTGGCACCAGTTATCCGTTTCTGTGAGACCCTTCTGAAGGATATCTGTGTCAGATGTGTTTTCTACTATGGCGCCCAGTTTGCAGTCATCTGCAAACTTTGTCAGCCATAACCCTCCTGTGTTTGCTTGTACTTCGGAAAAGTAGATGCCAAACAAGAGTGGGCCCAGGACTGAGCCCTGTGGGACACCACTTGTGACAGGCTTTGAGTCTGACATGGCGCCAGCAACTCTGACCCTGTGGGTTCTGTCACTCAGCCAGTTTGCAACCCATCTTGTGATGTATGGGTTGACATTTAAGCTGATGAGTTTTTCAATGATACCCGAGTGGGGTATTGTATCGAAGGCCTTAGCCAGATCGAGGTAGGCTGCATGGACTGCCTTTCCCTCATCAATGGCTTTGGTGACTGTTTCAAAAAGGTCAACCAAGTTTAAAAGGCATGATCTGCCTTTGACAAAGCCAAACTGGGTTGGATCCAAATTCTGCAAATTCCCTATGTCTTTATTTATGAGGTCCATTATGATCCTCTCCATGGCTTTGCAGATAAGGCTTGTCAAGCTAATGGGCCGGTAATTTCCAGGGTCGGTGGAGGCACCGCCTTTGTGAAGTGGTACCACAGTTGCAGTGCGCCACTCCTGGAGTGCGTATCCAGAGGTAAGACTTTGATTAAACAGCTGTCCTAGCTGTGGGTTTAATTCCTCATTGAGTTCATGGAGCACACAGCTGAGGACACCTTCAGGTACCATGGATGATGTGTTTTTTGATTTGTAGAGAGCAGTTCTCACTTGGGCGCTGGAGATGTTTGGGGGGCTGCAATCGTTTGGTATAGATATCTCTCCTTTTGGGGGGGAGGAGAGAAGTTTGCACTGAACCTGTCAGCCAGTATGTTGGCAATGTCTGTAGGATCAGTAATCTTCACATCATTTTGAACTAGCTCTGAGCATATCTGGGAGTTTCCTCCCAGGTTTCTAACATAGCTAAAGAAGGCCTTATGATTGTCTTTTGAGTCTTTAGCTATTTTTCTCTCGAAATTTGCTTTGGATGATTTTATGAGAGCTCTTAGTTTTTACTTATAGTGATCAAGGGTGTCTTACCTTTTAAGGATTTTGCTCTATCTTGTAGTAGCTTCCTCCTTTTGTTGTAGAGTTTGTTTATGGCTGGGGTCCACCAGACTGGACGCTTGCCTTTGGTACAAAGAGTCTTTGTTTTGCTTGGGATTGCCTTATCCATGCAGTCCTGCAGGTGCTGGTAGAAGGCATTTGTAAGTGATTCAGCGGCTTGTGTACTGTTTTCCACTGGCTCGGGGCCTTAAAGGAGACCACACTAGTCTTTAGAAGTGTGAAGTCGGCTTTTGAGAAGTTCTTTACTGTGGTCTTTTTATTTCAGGTGGGGGTGGGATGAGGACCTCCAGCGAGATTAGTTTGTGGTCTGATCTCACCAGTGAGGGTACACCTCCGGTGTTGAACATTGTGCTCCCATGTTTGTGATGATGAGATCAAGTATGTTATCTCCTCTTGTGGGGATGGTGACTAGTTGTTCCATGGCATTTGAGTTTATGAATTCCAGGAACTTTTGGGCTAGGGTGTTTGGGCTTGAGTAGTGTTCCCAGTCTATATTAGGGTAATTGAAGTCACCTAGTATGATGGTGTTTGGTGATACATTTATCCCCTCTAGTGTTTTCAGGAAGGCCATGTGAGGTTCCTGAGTTTGTGAGGGTGGCCTGTAACATGCTACAATTTGCAGAGCAGTCTTGCCTATGGTTAATTGCACCTGGATGGTCTCCGATGCATCGTGCATTGCCACCAGTCTTGAGGTGTGGGTGTCCTTGATGAATATGGATACGCCCCCTCCTTTCTTGGTATTGTCCGGATTTTGGGCCGGAACGCATGATATGAGGTAAAACCTGATAGCGCTGGGGTGCTCTCAGGAACCTTGAACCAGGTTTCTGTCACAGCACAGACATCGATGTTCTCCATACTGAGAAGGGCCTCGAGTGCGTGCATTTTGAGATTTAGACTTCTGGCATTGAGCAGCATTACCCTTAGTTTTTTTCCTTTTTTGTGTTCTAGGGTGGTAGGCTTAGAATTTGAGCTTTGCCTAAAAAAGGCACTATGGGGGTGGCAAGAGCCTTTGCCAATATCCGGAATCCCAGGGGTGACAGGTGCAAGCCGTCCCTTGCGAAGCAGCGTGGCTTGTCCAGCATGTCATCCCAGGCAGACAGACACTGAATCCCCTTTGAATGACACCAGTGTTTAAGCCAATTGTTAAAGCTGATCATCTTATCTCTGTATTGTGGCATCATTCTTGGTGAAGGTAGGATACTGCTCAAGGTCAGGGTCATACCTGCCTGGGCTACATAATCAGAGAGCTCCTCAATGTCTCTTTTCATGTAGTCCAAGGAGGTACGTCTCAGGTCGTTTACACCAGTGTGGACAATGACTGAGTCATATTTGTACCTGCTGTTGAGAGACCTGAGTGCTTGCGTTATGTGGCGGATTCTAGCGCCCGACAGGCAGCTTACTGTGACCTTCTCCTTACTCAGTCTGGTGAGCGGGACGTCAGTGTGTCTGACTATGGAGTTACCAATGACTAGTGTGTCTGGCATTGTGTTTGGCCTTAAGGGCTGTGACTGTTTGACACTCTGACTGTGAGGTCTATGTGTTGCAGGTGTTGTGTTCTGAGGTGGTGGTTGTTTGGGTGTCTGCTTTGGTGGCCTCTGCTGTTTTGGTAGATTTTTGATCAGAGCCTCCGAGTATGTCTTTGTGTGTTTATGTGTATGATTTGAGGTTGTAATGGTACTATGTGAGACTGGGTCTATAGTGTGTGTGGTAACCTTCTCCTCCTGACTGGTCTTGCCAGTCCTATGTTGAGAGAGCTCAGCCTCCAGTTTGGCCGTATAGTTGCATCTCTCGCATGTATTTGTGTTTTGTGGGAGGAGGAGAGGGTTGTCTGTGTACATGAGGCAATTGTAACATTGCCTCAATATTCCCAGGTTCACCAGCTCAGCAGGAGAGGACACTAGCAACTGATCCCTCGACATGCTAGAAGGAATAGACAAAAAAAACTTTAAAAAGATTCCGGGGGACGTGGGTGACCGAGAAATGGGGGGTTGCCTTTTTTTATGTTCTATGTATTTATGAAGTTTCAATAGGTGACAGGCTACTATTATAATTATCTATTATTTTGTTAATATTTTCAGCAATAACTATTCCCAAATAGTTTAAACTTTTTTCTTGAACTGTGTATTTATTAAAATCTTCTCCCATGTCCTTAGCACTATAATTTATAAGTAATAGTTTTCTTTTATTTTCAATAAAAGTAAGTCCAGATTTTTGGAAGGTTTCCATTCAAATAAAGAGGGCCAAGAAAGAGCTATTATAGTTATTTAATGTCAGAAGAATATCATCTGCAAACAACTGAATTTAACTGTTAAATTCTTATCTTTAAGAACACCTTTCATGCCTGGATGTGATCTTAAGAGAATAGCAAATGGCTCAATAACTAATTTAAAAAGTAAAGTGAAAGTGGGCATCCTTATTTAGTTCCTTAGGAGATTTTAATTGATTCTGAAGTAAATGAACCTATTTTGATATATGCCTGAGAATTAACATATAAAAGATTAATAAGTTGTATACATTTGTTAGAAAAGTTATTTTCTTCAAGTACTAATGAGAGATTCTTCCAATTTGCCAAATCAAAACCACCATTAATATCTAGACTGACTATAGTTACATTTTCTTTTATTTGCAAAATCAGTCAAGGATAAGATTCTTTTACTATTGCCATAGGAATTTCTGTTTAAAATAAAACCAGTTTGGTCATTATCAATCAGAAGAGGAAGAAAACATTTCAATCTGTCAGCATGTATGGACATAAATAATTTGTGTTGTATGTTTAACAATGAAATTGGTCTATAAGAGAACCATTTTTCTAGATCTTTATCTGCTTTTAAAATTGGGGAAATAAGTGAGAATTTCCAAGAGGTGAAAACACTTTTCTAATTTTTTTAGCATGTTGAAAACGTTATTTTCAAAGGATCTTTTGGCATTAACGTATACAGTTTCAGGAATTATACCATCATTACCTTGTTTATTTTTAGTTTTTTTTTTAATGTGAACGTTTAATTCAGAATTTAAAATAGGTTTATCAATAAGATTAATTTGATATACAGTTAATTTTTTCTTGGTATATTTCTTAATGAATTTTTTAATTTTCTCATGAGAATCCATTAAATGATTATTTTAATTTATTGTACTAAAGTAGTCTCTAAATTCTTTTAAATATCTTCTAATTCAGTGACTCTCTTTTTTGAAGAGGAATATATTTCTTTAATATGATTAGCTTTATTATATATTCTAGTTCTGATAGCTAATTTATGCATGCATTTAGGCTTAACTGAATGATTAATGATTTTAATCCTTTCCAGACTGATCATTGTTTTATGATTTATGATTTCTAAGTATTTATCATTCTCTTGATCTCTTTTATCATATTTGTATTTGTTTTTTGACTAATTTTAATGTATCTATTTGTTCTTGTAATTTTATCAATTCTTTATCCCATTGTTTTTTTTAAGTATACCATGATATAATTCCGACATATAAATATGCTTTTAATGCATCCCATAAATGTATCATAGACATCATGTGTCTTTCATATAATTACTAAGCATAAAGTTTTCAACTTCTTTTTGGAAGTATTCCTTGAACTCTTTCAAATTAGTTATAGAAGCAGGTATACATTTTATAGGATTACTATAATTTTTCTTTAATGTTAATTGAAAAGTTATTGAATTATGATCTGATAGTGGATATGTTACAGTCTTAACCTTATCTAATCTATTTATTAACTCAGTAGATATGTATACTCTGTCAGTTCTAGCCTGTGTTCCATGTCTATCTGAATAGTGAGCACATAAAAGTGTATCTGGTTCTGAAAAATCATGTATATCTCTGACTTAAATTAAATCAATATTTTTTTTAGTTCCTTGGCAGGTGCAGATATTTTTCTCTTTCTAGTGGAATTAGAATCTTCATCTTTTAAGATATAATTAAAGTCCCCTGCTATTGCAGTGCTGCCTCTTGTAATGTAGACAACTTATTCCATTTGTTTCTTAACACTCCGAATTCCTATTCCATGAAACCAATTTAAATTGATAAGTGTATAATATTTCCTGTTAATTTCTAACATTACAAAACATAACAAACCTTTATCATCTTTATAAGAGCTAATTATCTTAGGTATAGGTATAATGTTTTTCCATAATATTGCTGCCCCTTTTCTGACTATGATGAGAGCTGGACAATACAGTATATGTTTTAGTATTAAGTCTATCAATGTCAGTTTGTAATAGGAGAGTCTCTTGCAAAAATAATCTGAAAATTAAAAAGTCTGAATAACTTATTTAAATTCTCTCTCTTATAACCATTATTTAAGCCATTAATGTTTAAAGATATGCAACTGAAGCAAGACATGAAGCTGAAGGATTAGTTTTATAGAAAGATTTTTCCATAAATTCCAAATAGTGAACATACCTTTGAATCACTTCTCTGACTATATTTAACTGATACAAAATTATATATTCATTAGTAAAATATCTGATGAGTATAGATGGAAAAAAGCATCTGCAGACACACGCAAAAAAAGAAAATAACTTTCATTAAATGTAAGTCTTGATTTACAAAGTCCTTCAAAACCTACATGAAGTCTAAAACTCCTTGCTTGAATAGTAAATATATCCAAACAATTCCATCCATTCAAAAGGAAACAAAGTTAAGAGACAAACCTCCTCCCAGCTATAATTATAATGATATTTCCTGACATAGAAGTATAACATAAACAAAATATAAATTTAAAATGCTCTCCATATTAGTTGTGCAAACTGAAGAATGTTAACAAAAGATTTTAGCAATATACATACCTAGCTTCCTACTAATGATAGTTGAATTATGAGTAATAAATAACATGAGAAAAAAATTATCTTAAAAACCTTGCGTGTTTTATTTTTTTCTCTCTTACTTTTTTCCCCTCTTCCTCTCCCTTCTTCCTTCCCCCTTCCCTGTCTCCTCTCCCCTCTTTTAAACTATTAAGTGGTACACACTGTAAAAGGATCATGCAATCTTTATATATAATTAGAATGGATTTCTTATTCACTTAATGTAATAGTTGCGCTCCTTAAGTCAATTATTTAATCTGTGTAAAGTAAGCTAGTCTTGTTAGTATACTTTATATTATAAAAACACTTTTCCTTTCTTCTTTTTCTTTCTTTTACTTCCCTGCTTTTTTCTCCCTCTTCCTTCTCCCCTCGTCCTCTATCCACTCTTCTCTTCTCCCTCCTTCTTTCCTGTCATCTTCACTACCTCTGTAAAATAGAGCAAGAAGATAAAACAAATATTTTTGTACAGCATATTCATGAAAAAAATAACTTTATATTCACAAGTTAATTTGAACAGCTATAGATTTGTATGCATCCAGGAAAGCATTTGTTGATCAGGTGATTACTTATAATGTTCTGGGATATATAATTAATATCAGTATAAATACTAAAGGAGATCTAGCACTTACATGTTCATATATGTAAGCTAAACTTATAACTCTTTCTATTAACACATTATCTGCCCAACTAACAATTCCATTCAAATACTGTATTTTATTACATTAGTTAAAATGCTGAAACATAAACTGTAGTTTTATATTTCATCTGCAGTTTGCCAACTTTGAGTACTTTTACTAATCTATAACATAAATCTCATGTAACTGATAAATGGATGCTTTAAATCTAATGTGAGATAGTTTTTTGAGTTAGGACTGACAGTACTGCACATAGGATATTAAAAATTGCATGTTCTATTTGAAGTAATATGCACTAAGCTATTACAATGATAATATTCTTCAAATCATTTAATGCATGTCTGTTTTGAGTATAAACTATTTTTTTTCGGAAATACAAGATAAAAACTATTGTATCTTTAAATCAGACAACTACCACCATCTTAACAAATTGTAACATCAGAGTCAAGGTTTGCACTAGTCTAGCTGCATTCACAAGATACATGCATAGAGTTTGAAGCCCATTATATGATTCTACTTAATATGCTCGTGACCTTGGCAGGAACAGTTGAACAACAAGTTCGTATAAAGAAAGATATGGAACTCCAACTTGTTTTATAAATCATGTGCTCGCGGTAGCAGTTCCTATATTAAGTTAAGGCCATTAAACACCAATCACAACAAAAGTCCCTGTCTTCGCAGTCAACATCCAACAATATAACTGACACCCCACTGTTCACCAACATAACAAAATACCAAAAATGCAGTTATAGATCCAGCACATCAAAAGACAGTAGAGCAAAAACACCAAAGGAGAAACAGGATAATAAAATAAATCTTCACCATAAATAACCAACATCTCTCAAATCCAACCACAACAAGCAAGCCATTGATAGAAAAGGGATTCAAATAAAAGCACACTAAGCCCACATACCCCACAAATCATGTACAGGCAAAGCCAATATTCAGCAAAAACATCATCATGTGCATTTAAATAACATTCTTCCCATCTTGAACGTCCTTTAACCATTTAAACTACAAACACATAACACAACTAACAGGCACCACATTAAGTGATAAAAAACACTCTTAAAAGACCTGTGGTTTGTATTTGTATATATTAAGCTATAAAATACATGTAATACCAACAACAACCTTAAAATAAAGAAGATAGACAACTAGAGAAGAATGAAAAGAGAAGGAAAACAAGATTATAAATATAATTATATATGTATACATATAAAAAGCCTGCGTGCAGAGCTCACACCAATGTAATAATAATCTATGAATTATTTAACAATAAAAATCTATTTATGTAATTAAACTAAATATATATATTAGATAGCTAGATAGATAAATTAATTACCTTAGTGAAGGAAGCATTGAATATATTCATATTAAATAAAAACATATGCTGTTATGACTGAACAAATAATATTGTATAATTATTAATATAAAAAGAAAAAAAGCCTGCAGACAGAGCCCACACCAATATAAGAATAATCTATGAATTATTAAACAATAAAAAGGTATTTGTGTAATTAAACTATATATATATATATATATATATATATATATATATATATATATTAGCTAGATCGATAGATAAATTATCTTAGTGAAGGATGCATTGAATATATTCATATTAAAGAAAAACATATGTTGTTATGACTGACAAAATAATATTGTATAAGTAGTTAGTATTTGACAATGATAAAGTCACTTTTCTCTTAGTTTCTTTTTTTTTTTCATTCACTTCCAGTTATTTCTTTCAACTTGTCTCTTCAAAGAACTGTTATTCCACTCCATGTCAAATCTTATTGTTTTGTCCTGTAGCTTAATAGGAGACTTTGTCCAGACTGTTTTTAAGATTAGAATACAACCAAAAAAGACCTGTAGACTTTAAAGAGATAAAAAACTTTAAGAAATAGACCTTTATGTATTAACATTGATAAATACCAATTAAACAATTATAAGGCACATCCAATAGAAATTCAAAACTCATTAAATTACAACAATATTTTCCAATTACATTCCAAGTTCAAACCAGTAAGTACCAAAGTACCGTATTTTTAAATAAAAGTTGTTTCCTTGTACAATCATTTCTTTTTCATTTCAAAACTATTATAGCCTGCCACCTTATCCAAAATGCTACCTTTTTAAAAATTCCCACCTCCCCCTATGATATAGTGTAAAATGAGCTGCTATGGGACTTTTTTTTTTCTTATTCTTAATATCTCTGAGATATTCCTGTAATCTAGCCCTAAAAGATCTTTTTAGTTTCACCAATATAAAAAAGATCACAGGAACATCTCAGGCCATAAATAACGACTTCAGTGTTACAATTAAAATCATTCTTAGAAACATAACAAACATTATTAATCTTATCAAAAATCCTCACAGTATGTTTACACACTGAGCAATTGCCACAAGGCAAAGTATGAAAAATTTTTTAGGTGCTAACAACAATTCAGCCTTAGAGTTGAAAAATAACTGTGGACAACTTTATCTGTTATACTCTGGCCCCTTCTCAAAGAAAGAGAAGGATTACTAAGTAAAAAAATTCTTAGGATTTTATCATTCAACAAAGAACCCCAATAAAATTTAATAACATCAAACATTTTATATGTCATCACATTATATGTAGTGACAAAATATTTTATCTTATCTTTATTCCCAACTGTTCTATTATTATAACTCAATCTTTCTGTATAATTAATTACATTATTACATTTATTAAAATTTTGATCATTACCAAATAAGCTATACACTGCTTTACGTTGTTTCTAAGATTAGTTCTTTATCATGTGTAGAAAAAAATCATACAATAGTAGATCTCGGAGTTAAGTTATTTTCAGAAGAGGAAGCAACCAGGAAACTATGTACTTTCTCAATGCCCAATCACAAAGCTTGAGGTAAATCAAGGATTTTAGGGAACCAAAATGTTAAAATGTTTACCATATTGTCCCTTTCAATTCCATCAGATAAACCAAAGATTCTGATATTATTTCTCCAAGATCTGTTTTCCAGGTCATCTATTTTATCCAAAAGTAAGGTGTTTTGTTTCAATAAGAATGCTATGTTATTTTCATCTTCAGACAACCTCCCTTCCATGTCATTTAAGGCATCCTCTATCCCTGAAATCTGAGTTCTGTGTTGGTTTAAAGACGATTGTATTTGCTCCATTTGTTTGGAACATTTTTCTTTAAAATGATCTATTTTGTTGTCCATTGTGTACATCTTCACAGAGAGTTTTTGCATGCATGTAAGAACAAACTGTAATTTCTTTTTTGAGAGAGAGTCCTGAGAGCTTACTTTTTTATGACTCATTCTGGATTATAAGTGAAGAGTTTTTCAAGATGAAAAATTGTGAGTATAATATTAGTATATGAAGCTTGTTTAATATTATCCTTCAGGACAATTCAAATTAGTAGTATTTGATAAAAAAAAATAAATAAGATAATTTATAATAAAATTTTCTGTCAAAAATAGAATAGCAGCGCAGAATCTGCTGCTAGCCTGTCAGCATCTTATACCAAATTCTTCTGAAATAATGAAACATATTAGCTTTTAACATTGGCACAGTCTCTTCTTGGAACACCAGGTGACAACTGTTTTGTAATCTAGTGTAGTATTTTCTTATAGAAAGATGACTAATCTGCATTAACACTGAACTCAAATTACTATCTGTTCTACACTTTGAATTCATTTCTTAGGAATGCTGGGAATTACTCTTTATAACATTTTTTGTGGAAGAATAACCAGTGGTATATTACTGGGCACTTAGTTTCTTGTTTATCTATCATTTGTTATCCAAGTAAGAGAACTGAACCAAAATCAAAACTATAAACTTGTAAAGAAACAAAAAGTGGCAAAAAACGAGCTAAGCAAGCAGACTGGACCACAATTTCTGCAAATACAAGAAAGATAACGATTTTATTAAAAGTAAGCGCTTTCGGTAGAGAGCAATCTCCCCACCTTCATCAGACAACAACTTGTTTAAAAACACACTTCTTATATATTCGTAACAGCATTAACATAATTAACTTGATTGCTGCTTGATTAATTAACAAATAAGTACGTAAAGTAATTGACAGTGTTTAAAAAGATTTTCTCAAGAGATTCACTTTAAGAACTATTTCACCAAATCCATCAACTGGCACGCACAAAAATTAAGCTAAAATCTTTTTGCATGTCTTACAATTTAAGAATTCAAAAAGTATATATTTATATATGATGTGTTAAAACTTTAAACTATTATGCATATTATGAAAGTTTGAAATTCTTAAAAATAAAAACTATATATTATTGAAAACAGTATGTACTGATACCATACTATAAAAACACAATAAATAAATATAATATAAATATTATATAAATATACCCAAATTAGAACCATTGTTTATACTATTTATACTACAACTGACACAAACAAGTCCTGATGTAATTGTCTGTCAATTGGTTGGTAAACTGATAAACAAAATGAAATGATAACTTTGAAGACTTTGAAAATACTACATCTAAAGAAAGCTAGAAAACTAGAAAACATAGCTAGATCATTACATAATCTGATGACCAAATAATTTAATATTGTGTTGTTACATCTATACATGCATGAGTGTATATAGGGCCTGTTGACAAAATGCCTTGATAGGTCCTATTATCGCACATTACAAACAACCTAATGAACTATATGACAAGGTCGTTCTTCTTATTAAAGTGCACTCAGTGTATCTGCATGTTTGTGAAATAATCCATGAGATACAACTTTCTAGACTTACAATTGAAAATTAAAAATTGATAATTAAAAGTAAAATTTGACAGTTGAATACTTAGATTATGAACATCCTTTTAGCTGACACCAATCCTATCTCTTAAGTGCTTTGAGTTTCTAAATACATTTGATAGACACCACCTCATTAAGCCCTGGGAAGGTATATGAAGAGGTGCGGATTTGCCAGAACACCTCGTTATCGTTATTGTATTTGCAGAAATTGTGGTCCAGTCTGCTTGCTTAGCTTGTTTTTTGCCACTTTTTGTTTCTTTACAAGTAAGAGAACTGGTCCAATAACCCTTTTCAGCCATAATCCAGAGCAAGTAGGCAAGGAGAGCAGATATAAACATTTAACATGACAAAAGCAAATGTGTGCAAGTTAGATTACTTAATAACATAGTTATGTGCATCAGTTTATGTAGCAAAATTGTTTTCAGGATATGATTCATTTTTAAAAATAATTCAAACATTATAGTGTTGTCACACCCCGGATTTTTACAAAGGTGTGCTGTTTTATAGAAGTACAGATTTCATAGCAATACAGTGAAAACATTTTGAGACTACTTATTTTGCAAGATTGACCTAATCATCAAATCAAATCCAAATGATGTGGATATTCTACAAAAGGGCCTTACCAGAAACAGATGCTTGGTGCCAGAGCCATGGGCTCAAACTCAATGCCAAGAAATTTATAGTTATCCCCTTTGGGAAAAAACATGTACCCGTGAATTACCACATACGTGGCAGTACACTAAACACCAAAAGTGTGATAAAAGACTTAGGGACACAGCTGGACAGTGGCCTCACCTTCAATAACCACATCGCCACAACAGTCAGGAAATCATTCTATGTGGCACATCTCATCACTAAGGGCTTTTCATCCAGAAAAAAGGAGGTCATTGTCCCACTGTACTCATCCCTCATTAGACCCATTATAGAATACAACGCCCCGTTTGGTATATACCTCTCAAGACATCTGCAACAGCTGGAAAGGCCGCAGAAATACCTCACTAAAAGAATCACAGGCCTAAAGCAGATGCCCTATGCTGACCGTCTAAAAAAAACTCCACTTATACTCTGTTGCATATCGTCTACTCAGAGGTGATCTCTGCTTAACATACAAGGCCATGTCAAACCCAGAGCTGTTGGACATCCTACACTTAAAGAAATCCCAGTCCCTGAGAGACACACACTTGAGGGATCTAAACCTTATCATCACAATGAACAAAACATGCTGGAAAGATAGGTTCCTGACCCAGAGACCCAGACCCTGGAATAGACTGCCCATACATGTCAAGCAGAGTGCCTCTTTGGCCCTCTTCAAAAGGAACCTCAATGATTGGATGGGAGATAGGAAATTCACCCCGGGGATCACGTCAGTCATCCTGCTAGACAGGGGTCCAGGAAAGTAAATACTGTGGGAAGAAATAGCCAGGGAATTGTTATGGCTAGGCTTGTATAGGCCCTAGGGCCGATAGCCTAGTACCAACCTATGAACCTGTGAAAAACTGACCTATTATTGAACATCTACAAATCTGCAAAAGATTGTACTTTAGTACAAGAAGAAACATTATCACATTACGTTTTTACTTCATTGCAGTCCAAGTTATATGGCTGTTGGTTACACATAATCCAACAATCAGATTGAAGGAGATGTTGTATCTTCAACAGTGCAGAAGTACCTAAGAAACCTACAGATGTAAGTTGTGATACATTAAATACTAACAAGCTTATGTAACTGGGATGCAATGAGTTAAGCACTAATGGCAACCATTTTCTATATGTTTCCCCATTCTCCCTCTTTAAGTATATACATCAGATATGGTACAACTGCAAACTGATAGGCATGAGATGGAGATTATTTTGAAGATATCAAAATAAAATGAGTATATTTTTTAATTGTGAACTACTAACATAATTTATGCTGTGTTTTGGTCTTTTGTACGAATGAAATGGTACACTGGGAAAACTGTAAGAAAACTCAAACTTGGCAAATATAGCATTTGAGGGGAGTCTGTCATTTCCCATGTTACTGAGTTTCATACATGCCAAGTCAATAAAGTTAGGTATGCTTTATTTATACATTTTCCCTAAAATGATTGGAGAGATTTGGACTTGTTTTTACAAACACAAGAAGGACAAAATCCATGTAGCCAAATTACATAGCGCTATTTTATTACGCCATTGAGTGGCTAGCCCTGATACAGAATGAAATCCCTGATCTATCTTCTCCATTCTAGAGGGCAGTGCACATCACAGTTAATGTCTGGTGTGCTTGGTCTACACAACTCTTCCATAGACAGGTAACAATGGGAGTCTGTGCTGCTACCCATGACTTAATTCAGTTTTGGGTTTGCTTCAGGTGGAAGCACCCATCATGTTTTGGGAGGAGCCCCACAGAATCACAGGGAGAACATGCAAACTCCACACAGGTGCTGGACATAGGTCAGGTTTGAACCTTATACCTTGCACTTGGGAGGCAAAGACCTTAACTATTATGGCAACCATGCCAAAAATTGGCTTTAGGTTATTTAGTCATGTAGACTATTGTCACCAAAAAGCGGCATGGATATTTGTCACTCATAAGTGTGTTGAGGATTCAGCCTTCTCTAACCTACATCAGGGACCCATGCTAATCATGGGAGAGCTTTGAGTGTCTCTGTTAGCCATTATGTGCCTGCCATAAAACCTAGTAGCCCTTGGTTTCTAAGCTATATGTCATCCAGTGTTCAGTTGCCCAGCCTGGATTACCTGGGATAGCTCTGTTGAACAAAAGCTGGATATAAAACCAATCAGCTTGGCAAACATCAGCTAAGGATTACTGCACTGAATACAGGTTCACTCACGGTATGCTGCTTGGAAGTGGATGACATGATGGTAAGAAGGATACTAGACATCCTGTGTATCCGGAAGATGGGGGGAGGGGGGCAGGGCAATACAGGCACTTGCCATTAGATCCAGGGTCTACTATTAGGGGAAAAGACATACTATAACTCCTGTGAGAATTGCAGTGAGAAAGAGTCTCCTGTAGATGTCTAATAAAGGATGACATCAGGATTAGTAATAGACTCATAGCAATCTGATTTGAATGCAGAGATGGAGCAATATTCATAATCACTACCCATGCCACACAACATGGCTGTGATAGTTAGGAAAATATTGCAGACAGCAGTTGAAGGACCTGCTAGATAAAGCAGGACAACATGAGTTGGTGGTGATAAAGGGAGACCTGTATAATCATGTTAAGATAAACACAACAGTGTATGAGGGCTGCCTAAAACCACATGGGTAGTGCAACAAGAATAAAAAAGGAGAGGCCATTCTAGACTTCTATCTGGCAAATGAGTGGATGATGATCAACACATGGTTAAGCAAGAGAGACAGTCACAAGGTCACATGCAAGAGTGGTCAACATGCAACTCAGGTAGACTTCCTCCTAGTTAGGAAAGGGCATTGGGCTTGAGTCAGAAATTAGAAAGTCACCCCCATTGAAACAGTTTGCCCACAGCATAAACCACTGGTGGCTACAATCAGCTGCAAGTAGTGATTAGAAAATGCTGTAAAATCAGCAGAGACTAGGTTGAAGACCTGAAAGTTGACAGGAGTGAAAACTCAAGATGTCAAGGAAATATTTCTGCCTGTAGCACCTCAGACAGAAGAGGAAATAGGTAGAGTTGAAGAAGGATGGCTGTATGTTGAAGACCATAGAACAGGTATGCGCTCAAGCCAGGTATGGAAATAAGGTGCATAAGGAAAGTTGGTAGTGGAGTGCAAAAATGGAGGAAAACAATTGTAGGAAAAAGAGGGAGACAGAAAAGACAGACAAGGCTCAGAAGGAATACTGGTTGGCTAACAAATAGGCTAAGAGAGCTGTCACAATAGCAGAGAACAAAGTGTTACAGAAACTGTACCAGCTTCTGGAAAGTGGCTTAGCAGATGGCACAAAGAAACTATATCAGGTTACAAGGCAAAAACTGAAAGATTAAAAAGATAGTTATTAGACACTCTTCATAAGGGATTCCAGCAACAACCTGATCACCAGTTCACAGGACATCAAAGACCGATGGATGGAGTACTTCTAGCAGCTTCTGAATGAAGAAAACTCCACAAAAGCTGTACTGCCCTATACACAGCCCGCAATGATAGCAGAAGAAGTGTCCACCCTCGATGAAGTAAGTAAGAACTGCACTAAGGGAAGAGAAGTCAGAAAAAGCAACAAGCTCAGATGAGATCACAGCAAATATTATTAAGATGCTGGATGAGTTTTGGGAGGAATGGCTCCAGAACATACTCATAGCAGTTCAGACATAAAGGCAAATCTTAGATGACTGGAGAATAACTATCCTAGAGCCAGTATATAAGAACAGAGGGAATACTCACAACTGTGTGCAATATAGATACATGCAACACCTGCCACACTGCATGAAAGTGCAGAAGAGGACAACTGATAAATAAATATGAATTAAAGTAGAAAGTAATATGGGAGATGAGCAGTTCAAAATCAGATCAGGATGCAGCACAACTGGAGTTGTGGAAAAGAAGCTAGATAGGAGGAAAGAGTCAAACTGAGTATTAATAGACTTTTTGAAAGTATATGACAAGGTTCCAAGAAAGCTAATTTGTTTATACCTGTGATGGTCCAAAGTCCCAGAAACATTGACAGAATTGGAGTAAGCTATGAAAATTATGAACAGTGTTCAGACTCATAGAAAGGTTGCCAGTGCGAGTGGATGTGCATCAGGGTTCATCTGTGAGCCCACTGCAGTTCATACTTGCAATGGGCTACATGAACATGGAGGGGACAGATCAACAAAGCTGCTGTATGCAGATGATGTGGCATTATAGGCAAACTCTGAACAAGAATTTCAGCAAATGATAGGGGAATGGAATGCAAAAGGGAAGATATATGGGATGAAACTGAGTGCAGTCAATACTGTTGTCATGGCAGGACATGAAAGAAGTCAGAAGAAAAAGAAGAAAATTGAATTAGAAGAGAAAATAGTTGAATGGGTAAACAGTATAAGTACCTGGGAGGGTTGGTTAACAAGAAGGGAAGTCTGAAAAAGGAGGTCAAAGCAGGATTCTGAGGGGCTACAGTCAAGTAGTACAGAGTCCCAGAATGACAAAGAAGTTGAAAAATAAAGTGTACAAAACAGTGGTGCAACCAGTACTACTGTATGGTACAGACAACTGAGCAGTGAAGGCAGAGCAGTTGAAGAAGCTAGAAGTGATAGAGATGAAGTGCCTGAGATGGATGGTAGGATGCGCATTGTGAGAGAGATGAAGAAATGGGGACATCAGAGCAGAAGCCCCCATAGCTGCAGTTGCAGAGATGGTCAAGGAGAAGAGATTATGGTTGTCTGGGCACACATGCAGGAAAGTAGAAGACAATCTGGTAAAGAAGATTTGCTTCAGACAGGACGAAGGCTAGAGGAAATCAGGACTTCTAGCAAAAAAAAAAATGGATGAATTGTGTGAGAAAAGACCTATGACAATCAGACATGACTGTCAAAGAAGTTAAGAGAGTTGCACTGAATTAAGGGAGATGGCAGCAGCCGATGCAACACCCCAACGCCATGTAGAAAAGTGGAAAAGGGGAGTTAATGATGATGATAATGATGACCGTTGTTGCAGCAGACACTTGATAGATTTCAACCGTTCTCAATTAACTGGAGCACCTATAGTGCAAAGGCTGGGCACCCCTAAAGAGTCATTGACTTAATGCAAACTCCCTTGTACAACTGATCTGCCCGAAGGATCAAAACCTTGTACAATGTGTCTTTGCTAACATTGCACTAAAATCATACTTTCTTTCATTACTCCTAAAATACCTTTATATATGGTCAGATCTGCTGAAAAATTAGTAATCTATCACTTTACAATATCTAAATCTAAAAGAAACCCATCTGAATCCAAGCATTTCAAAAATATAGTTCAAGGACTTCAAAAAGACAAAATCTTCTAAAACTATATGATAAGCTCGCAAAATTCAACTGCAAGATTTTCAGTCCTTTTACTCCTACAAACAGCATGAACCAAGTAATTTTAATCAGAAACAAATATATTGGGGAATGTATAAATAAAACACTTTGATGGAATGCCGGATTAATACACACATGTACCATGCAAGCATGGAGTGGAGCACATAAAATATGGCATGTTTTATATGTTGCAGGTAATGCCTGATATGTGATAGGGCTGTGGTCGATGACCACAAACAAATCCTTCAGACCATGCAGAAATGAGAAGTGTAGTAGATCATGTATTTGGATTTATGAATGGCTACTTCTGATATCCAGGTACTTCTAGAGGGACAGTACAATACAGCACAGACACATGCAGCACAAAGTATGCCACGTTACACTACACGACATTACACAACTAAATGGAGCAGTTGTTGAGCATCATGGCAGGCCTTTGTTTAATAGCTGGAAAGGGGAAGGTGAAGGGTTATAGGACAAGCATGCAGAAAAATAGCCAAGGCAGAAGCAGATAAAAAACTTATCGGCACTGGTAAAGAGTTGATGTGCGGTCGACGAAGATGGTCATGGCACAGACTACTCAGAATAAAATGATGCATGTGGTATCACTCCTGCGCTATGTAGGGTGATGTACGGACTGGCTATGCCATGTATCAGATATCACCATACCCACTGAAATTAGGGGGTAGAAAGGGTACAATCAATATCATTAGTACACATGGGGGTACACAGTAGCAGGTTACTGCAACACTTTAATACAAGTAGGGCAAAGAGAGTAGCCATGTACTCTGGAAGGTCGTCTGGAGTCCTGGATCAGATATTCCAGTGACTGATCAAGCTGCCATGATGTCACTATCAGAAGTGTTACTTGTGTTGGCTTACAGTGTCTTAGTTCAGTGTGGTCCATTGCTGGGTAGGGGTACAACTATGAGACCATGCATGTGCACCATGACAGCGCATCCCATTTGTCAAGTCTGATGAATGTTTCCATCCATGAATTAGTCAATGTCCAAGATGAGGGGATGGTGGACTGTGTGCTCACATGTGAGCCCACCTAATTTAGTTATTGTATCAATCAGGCCTCTGGAGGAGCAACCAGACAATACCATCAGCTATCCAGGTGAGTAATGTCTGGGTTTATTCCATTCAGGACTAGCCTGGTAGTGAAATTTGCAAGAAACTCACCTTATCCCCATCTTCATGTGCATTCTCCCTTATGTAATATTGCTTATTCCATCTTCATTATACAAACCTCCCCACCACCATTTGTCCATATTCCTTATGTATGCTTGTACCCATTCCAATTTATATGCATACTGCACCTTGCCTATCTGTGTCTGTATTATACGTTTGTCTACCTATTTGAAAAGGCTACCCGCCCTTCTCTCTCTCTGTCCCATCACCAGCTAATCCTCAGTACCTTTCCTAGCTGCTTTTCATTTGTAAAATTTTCAAAGAGGATTCTTTTCCCAAAAGGAAAAAAATCAATATACAACCTTTCATACCTTATGTTTACCATTCTGTTTTTACCTCTGATTGCTGCTCTCTGCTTTCTTGCCTTCCTATCTGCTCATTTCTTCCCCATTTGTAAGTATAGTAGGGATGCTATTGTACTGTGCAGACCTACAATAGTTTGCAGGCTAAAATAAGTAACAGCCATAAGTCACTACCTTGTGTTTGTGAGCATGCAGTAATCAGGCTGCACTGGTTTGCTTAGCTACAACTTCCAAAAGGTCAGCCACATGCATCTCTAGCTTTGTTCATGTCATACTGCAGTTGACTGCAGTCTATCCTGTTACTGCTGTGCCTTTCTTTTTGTATGCAGTCCTTTGTTCAGTATGTAAATATTATCCAGTGCCTAGCCTAATACATGTCTAATCAGTTCTTCACACATAGATCATGTCAAATACTAGGGATGCACGGCTGTGCACACTTGTCTATCAATCCCAGCTTCAGAATGTGTGTGTGTGTGTGTGTGTGTGTGTGTGTGTGTGTGTGGGTGCACGCGTGTGTGTGCGCGCGTGTATGTGTGTGTGTGTGTACGCGCACGTGTGTGTGTGTCTGTAGGTCTATAGCTGATGTGCAGTATGGTGTTTAGTATTTTGTCCTAGATGGTTTCCTTATCAAGGCATACAGATAATGACAAACCCCTCATTGTAGGACAGTATTACACACTAACTCTTCTTCATGAATTGTATTTGCAGTACAATGCACATTACCTCTGGCACTGCAGATTACTTCCACGGCTTTTGTCTACACTGTGCCATTTCAATTATTTATGACTTGTCTGGCAATAAAGATCATCTTTTCTTTGAAGACAAAAATTATTTATCAACTCAACAGTGCAAGGCTCTTGCTTTGTCTAAATGTCCTGATTATTTTTTTAGAAAAGACTACACATTTTTATAGACTTTTCACTGTATTTTACACTAAAGGCATTGCTTCTTTGTCTGCTTTGAGTACAGCTAGAATAGCTAGTAAGAAATCTCTTAATAGTCAAATTTTTTTTCTTTTTTTGAACTGCATATGGTCCCTCAGAAAGCATACAGAAAATTATAATTGTTTTGGATGAATATGTATGCCATCTGAATAAAAAAGTAAACCATGATACATGCAGAATAGCCATAATCAATATTGAAATCAAACACACACACTATAACAAACGACATGCATCTGGAGCATTTCTCCCCGGGCCTCTGCTGAAAACAGGCTCTGTGGAACCTAGTCGGACTTTCCCGGTCAACAAATGATAAATAAATATGATATCTGTACACACACACACACACACACACACACACACACACACACACACACACACACACATGCACATACGCGCTCACACACATATGTGTGTGTGTGTGTGTGTGTGTGTGTGTGTGTGTGTGTGTGTGTGTGTGTGTGTGTGTGTGTGTGTGTGTATTGTTCAGTTATAACCACATGCTGTAAAACACATTTCCTAACAGTGAGTGCCTTACAATTTCTAGGAGGCAAATAGTAGTATCTCTGCCATGGACACTTTGAGTGCCTTAGTGGCTTATAAAATCAGCAGTAGTTTAAATAAGTGAATCTATTACTTTATATTGTATTTTTAAGAAAAAAAAACGCCTTCTTCCAAATGTGATGTGCTTTTCAGGCAATTAAAAACATATATGTGGATGTGGAATAAAATTCATTCTGCTGCATTCAAGATGTGGAGAACATAAATTGGTATTTTATATGTTTCACATCAGAATACTGAAAATTGCTTAATTTATAAGCCATGTGTTTGTGAAGTTAAATTTAACTATGTAAGTTTGGCAGCTATAAACTTTTTTCCGGAAATGTTCAACATACAGTAGTCCAGCAGTTGTCTCAGTTCAGGCTCAGAGCTGTCATTCCTCTGATGTAGGATTTGATTCACTCAGCCCTCTATTCCCTACTATGTGACCTTGAGCAAGTCACTTTACCAGAAATTGTTCCTAGGTCACCCAGGTGACTAGGTGTCCAGTGGACCTATATAGTTAACAAATGTGTTTTATTATTCTTACACATCT
>NC_056729.1:820744023-820764023 GCF_019279795.1 Protopterus annectens
CACACAGACACAGGGAGAATATGCAAACTCTAAGCAGAAGTGACAGGTAGTCAGGATTGAATCTTGGACCCTAGAGCTGTTAGCCAGAGATCTAACCAGTGTGTCACCTTCTGCCTGCAAAGTTGTTTTTGTGCCTACTATTGCTTACCTTATCAAGCGCTTTTTATTATTTCATTTTAATTTAAGTACTAATAGAGATGGAGACTCTAGATCTGCATGCATAGTGTAATGTAGAGTCCTACTTACACAAAGGGATACTACCTTCCTACTTTCTTCAGGTAACGTCATTCCTTATGCATCTTTACATAGGCTTTCCCCTCTCTTTTTTCAGTCTTCTCACGTTATCTAACTGCACTAAGCAGTTTTTGAAATGTCTGTTTTTACAAATTAAAAAGAAATCAGTCTGCTACTAGACAAAGTGCTTCTCACAAGTTCACTTTACTTTTCACCTACCACTTAGATGTATAATGTTTTACCTTACATTTTCTGGTACAGTGTACATTAACCAATCTTCAAGCATAGCTGTCCATACACATTAAGACTGTGAAGGCATTTTGTTACAAATCTAAATAATTGCCTTATACAGAAATATGCTGATTATTTTAGAAGTGCTAAGCATATATGCATGTGCTAAAATCTTTTTTCAAATATTTTCGCTGATGAATGTTTATCATATAATACACATTTTAACTGAATCACTTTATGTAGTGAATTAAGCACCAGACAGTTGTTGATTGAAGGTACAGTCAGTGTAGTGCACAAGTATTTTAAGCTGTCTTTCTCATTTAGTACATACGCAGTGCTGCACTACATCTGGTCTTGAGCCAGATGGATGTACCGAACACATAAGAGGTGACGATTTAGCATCTGTTTCTTGATATGAGATATCACAACACCTGGCAGAATCTTATACTCCCATGTCTTCAGTATTCCACTTGGTATATGAACTACCAAGGGTATGAGTTGCTGGCTTTCCAAATGGCTGCACACTAATCAATGGCTAAATTTCAGTTCTCTCAGTGTGGAAAAAAAAGAAACTAAAAGATAAGGGCCAGTAATTATGTCCAATTTAGTAAAATTCAGTTATTGGCTAGTAAGTACATTGCCTGGATGCCAGCAAAGAAGAAACTCAGACAGCATGAAAGAAAAACAGCTAAAAAATGAGAGGAGAAAACACTTACTGGGAAGAATCCTGTAGATGTTCAGCAAAAAGCAGTTCAATTCCAGCTTTGGTACAAGAGATGTCTTCCAGTAATTTAAAGAAAAAATAAGTTGAATGTGCTTAGAGCTGATTAAAATAAATTAAACATTGAAAGAGGCTGGAAAAAATGGAAGAAGCTTTAAACAGCTATTCAGATGAACTGATAAAACTGCAAACATCAGAGGTTGAAATGAAGGAAAGGCTGACTGAGTATCAGACTGTTCAAGAAGAGCAGTTTCAAAAAATGGTAGAGTTAGAGGACAGAGCAGAAAGGGAAAACTTAAGATTTTCTGCTGCACCAGAGAAACTGGAAGGAACCCACTGTCATTTTATGAAAGCACAAATAAGTAATTGGACTGGTATGCCACAGCAAGATTTGTTATTTGGGATGGCACATTGTGTTAATGCTCTATACCTGACCGTAAGAAAGCATCCAAGAGCTATATTAGTAAAGATGCAATCATACCAGCAGAAAGAGCTGATCCTGGCAAAACTGTGGCAGAAAGGCAAAATATTAGAAACTGGAGACAGTACTGTTTGGGTAGAAAATGATTTTTCACTGTATACCGGGCAGAAGAGAAGAAAATGTATCCCAGAAATTAGGGCATGTCAAAAAGGCAGGTGTGAGATTCAAGCTGCTGTATCCAGCTGTCTTCAGAATATTTTGTTCTGGAGGATCAAAGTCATTTTTGATGCAGAACAGGCTAAGAAGGAAATAGAAAAGTTTGTCCAACAAAATGTGAGCCATCAAACAGAAGAGGACTCTGCTTCTAATTCTTATGATAATAAAGCTCATAGAAGACTTTGCCAGTGAAACAGTTTCCAGTGTCCAAAGGAAAATTCTTGTGGGATAGACAAAAGCACAGGAGTTGATTAGAAGATTCAAGAGTACCTTGCAATTGAACCAGAGTCTGGGATTCAGAGATGGAGATGAACAGGAAGACCAGCAACACTGACAGTGAGTAAATATGAGACTGTAAAGCATCAATAACATTTGTGAAATATGCATTTGTATAAAAAGAGGCTGAGAAAGATTGGATGTTTATTGACTTTGTTAAACTTGTCGGGGGACTGAGAGGCATGTATCCCACTTCATGTAATTGATGTTTGGAAGGACACTAAAATCAAAAAAGAGAAAATAACTGTAAGTAATACAATTTTATTTATTAACCTTATTTGTACACAGCATTTTATGATATAAACTGTATGCTATATAATAAAGCATGTTTAGTGACTGCTGTGTGATAAAGATATTAAACTGTTTTTTTCTTCTTTTAGCTTTAAGAAATGTAGGCATTACAATGAAAAAAGAGAAGAAAGACTGGATAAAAGCATGCTTGGGTTAATTTGCTGTAATCTTGGGCTGTTGGGGTGGGAGATGGGGTATAAAACTGCACTGAATGTAATATAATATAAAATATAATATAATATAATATGAGTGGAAATGTTTTCTTTTACCTTTGCATGGGTGAATGCCTGGATTAATTCCTTGGCTTGATCTAAAGACAAGCTTTTTGTTTAAACAAGTGTTTTTTTTTTAAATATGATCCTGCAATGTTATGAATAGTTTTCCTTTAACAAAGAAATGATTAATGTTAGTAGAGAAATACAGTACAGTTGTGTAAGTTGAATTTACCATAAAATAGATGTTCTAATGATCAGTGCTACAGTAGTGTTAGATATATGGGTTATATCCTGACACGGATATAACAGCTGGACAGCTTCCAAAGCTTCAGGGCATCTTCCATGCACCCAAACTGTCAAGTAGCTTGAGCTGAGCTGAATAAAAGACAAGTTTTGGGACAAAGCCCTTCCGACCTTTCATGCCAACAGAAAGAGGGAGCCCAGAAAGGACAATACAAGGAGCAACAAAAAATAAATATCTACACCATAGCATAAAAAACACACCAAAAAACAAAGGGGATGGCGGAGCAACTACTGCAGCAATGATCATTCAAACATCTACTGTTATGGCAAGTTCAACTTACATAGCTGTAATATGCTTATCATATTGATCACTGCAGCAGTAGCCTTAGCTATATGGGGAGATTACCATAGCTGACTACATTTTGGAGGTGGAAGGAGAATAGTCCAGGAGCCCCTGGAGAATGGTCCTAGCAAAACTCCATCTGGATCTAGTGAAGGAATCAAGCTTATATTGCTTTGTAAAAGTATGTACAGAGGACCAAGTAGCAATTTTTAGAATGCTTCTAGAATCAAACTCTTTCCAAAAAGCCATAGAGGAAGCCAAGGCACTGGTAGAGTGGTTCTTTACCCTGCCTGGAATAGATTTCTTATGGCAAATATAACAAAAGATACTATCCCTAGGCAGCTATTTAAAAATAGTCTGTTTTGACAACAGTTGTCCCTTCTTACCTTCACAAGAAATAACAATTGATCTGAAGATCTGAAAGATTTAGTTCTTTCAGAATAGCATCATAGTTGTCTGTGGACATCCAAGATATAGAGTATACTTTCTCCTTTATTTTTATGTTCAGGAAAGAAAACGGTGAGATGGAAAGTTTGGCTTAAAGTAAACTTGGATACTACTTTAGGCATAAAAGAAGGATTAGTTCTCAAGAAAACTCTGTCCCTATGGAAAATAAGATAGGATTTTCTTGCCATAAGAGCTTGCAACTTAGATACCCTAGTTGCAGAGGTCAAAACAATCAATAAAACTGTTTTCTATGTTAAGAAATTCAAGTTATCCAGATTAGCTCTTTCAAATGGAGCAAGTGTTAGCTTCTCTAACACAAAATTAAGATCCCAAGAAAGAACCTCTGTTTTCGTGGAGGCACCTTATGTAAAACCTATTTCAAGAACGTTTTGACATGAGACTGCCTTGAAAGAGGAGGATCCATGGGCAGACATGCTGTCATGGCTGTTAAATGAACCTTGATAGAGGAATAAGATAGGCCATAAGAATGTAACTCACACAAATATTGTAGAACCAGAGAACAACTAGCCCTGCATGGGTGTTTGTTATGTTATTGGCACCAACTAGAAAACCTTTTCCATTTACTAATATATGATTTTCTAATAGCAGGCTTTCTTGTCTCCATTAGTACCTGCTGCACATCCTCATAAACAGGTGCTTAAAAGGAATGCAGACCCTATCATCCAGCCAGTCAACTGAAGATGATTGATGTCTGAATGCATCAAACACCCCTGTTCTTCTATGAGTCGATCCAGCCTGTGTGGAAGCTTGTGGTAATTGCCCCTGGCAATTTCCAAAACAAGGGAGAACCACAGTTGCCTGGACCAGTAGGAAGTCACCATAATGATTTTGGGGGATTCCTCCTACATCTTCAGAAGTACCCTAGATATTAGCGGAAAGGGTGGAAAAGAATTAAGGAACATTCCTGTCCAAAGAAAAGAAAAGGCACCTGTCTTCCAGGCCTTCTTGCATGCATTCCTGGAAAAGAATATTGCCAGTTGAGTGTACAATGAGTAGGCCTACTTGAGGAACTCTCCATAGATGGATCAATTCTTGGAAGATCTCATGATCTAGTTTCTATTCATGAGGGTCTGCCCTGGTCCTGCTCAGCTTGTCTGCCACACAGTTTTACTCTTACAGAATGTAGGATGCCTGTAGGTTAAGATTAACATGGCTAGTCCACAAAAGGCATACAGCCTGGTTCCTACTTTTGTTAATGTACCACATGACTATGGTATTGTCTTTAATCACTGGATTTGAAAAGATAAAGGGTGTTGTTGCTGGGATCAAAGAGATTTAAGATACCACTGTATCTTTCTCATGTGGAGTCTTTCTAGGGGTATCATGAGAAAAAAAAGACATTGTCAAACCAAAAATCCTGAGGTATTCCCCTCACAGTGGAAAACCATAGAAATAGAGCTAAATAAATATCTATTTTTTTCCTGTGGAATAAATGCCCTTTGAACTGAGGTGTGTAATTGATATTCCAGGAGCACAGTCCTGTGTAAGAGAGTCAAGAAAGACTTTTGAACATTGTCTTGGAATCCCAGATGGGTGTAAGAGATCTCTCACCCAAGAGATAGATTCCTGACAGTTTATAAAAGGCTCTGTGAAGATAGATAACTCATCCAAATATGGAGAAATGTGGATACCCTGTAGGCTCTTTGTGAACAGTCTTGGTGCAATGGATAGTCAAATGGTTAAGGTAGAGAACTGATGTTATGCAAACATACAAAACCTTAATAAACGTCTGGAGTCTGGGTGAATAAGGATGTGAGGAAAAGCATCTTTTAAGTCTAGTGTTACTGGAATACTTGAAAGAGGAAGAAGAGGTGATTGGTGGTAAAATGTTATCGCTTTGAATTTGAGCACTATCACAAACAGGATTAGAAAAGTAAGATCTTTAACTGGTCTTCAAGCATTTTCTTTCTTTGGCACATCCTTAAATTAAAACCCTTCCCCTACAGGGAAGGAGGAAGAAGTTATGTCTCTCCTTGAGACAGCATGTGATGAAGAACAAGTGGAAAGAAAAGAGTCTGATCTGGAAGATGAAGAATGGCCCCCTGGAAATGAGGAATTTCCTCCCAGAACTTGATTTTCTGAAACAATCTGTTGCCAAAGAGAAAACAGAGACTCAGACTTTCTGGAAGAAAAAATGGGCCAGGAAGGGAGAGGGTCACAACATCTCTTGAGTAGTCATTCAGACTTGTTTGACTGCCCTTGGTTTTGGGGAGGTTTGAGACTTCTTGTGGAACTCCCTTGCCATTTCTTCTTAAATGCCTGTTTACCTGAATTTTATTAAGATTGTTTAATCTGTTTTTTTTTTGTTTTGCCAAAACTGGAGGAGGAGATCCATTGTGTACTTTGAAAAAGGAGGGCTGAAAAATCTTAGGGATTCCCTGAATCAGCTTTCCCCTTTCATCACACTTTTTAATCACCTCTGCAGCAGAGGGGACAAACACTATCTAAGTGAAAATTTGAAATCTCATTTTTAACATCATCTGAGAGGTTCTGAGAATGCAGCTATGCAAACCTCCTTAAAACAGTAACAGGGTCCATAGCTGTGGAGAAAGTATGAATAAAGTCATACCCACACACACACACACACACACACACACACACACACACACACACACACACACACACACTTTGCAATGAGCAGTGACCCATGCAATAGAAGAAACTACATTATTTAAAGCAGATTTTTCCTCACAAGAAGAAACTGCAGATAAAACATTCTCATACTTTCACAATTTGTCAGAACAAACTTTAACATATGAGCCAGACAATTCAACATTTTGAAAATCAAAGTTGCAGAAGTATACAGTGTTTTCTCATACCTATCAATAATTTCCCCCTCCTTAACAGGAAGAGTAGGATTTGATTTAACTAAGTGCTTAGCAGCAGTGGGACCAGCTAAAGCTATAGCTGCTGGGTCAGGTTTGGGAACAGTGTATAACATTTAAAAGACTGAGGAACCTTATAAATCCTGTCTGCCTTTTTTACTGGGTGACTGTCAGGAAAATTCTGGACAATAACACACACATCCTTTAAGGCAGACAGAACAGGAGTGTGTGGGTCCTAGAAAATCGTTCTGTAACAACTCTTAATATTCTCTGAGGGTCTGAGAAACCTCAGTGCATTCTCCCACTGAAAACACTGGCAAATTCTAGCAATAATCACAGAGAAAGAGAACCCCAACAGGGAGATTTAGACACTGATCTCCCCTCTGAGTCAGCATGGGAAATCCGATGGAAAAAGTATTCATCCCAGCATCTTCCAGTTCAAATTTAGAATCTTTAAACTCTTCAGGAAAAGAGGAATCCCTCCTTCTTTTACCAGAAACTACTTTACAAGAAGGAGCAATAGCCTTGATTAAACCCTGAGCTAGACCCAGGAAATTACTCCTATCCAAAGATTTTTAAGGATGAGTAGATACCTGCTTGGTTTTCTGTTTCTTTTTGCCAGGAAAAATTGAGCCAACTGTATTGTTCATGGCAGCAGTTAATTCCAAAGGGATGGGAACAGCATTCTGACATCAGAGGGAAACTTTCTCAGTTCCCTTTCCCAGGACTGACAAGAGTGGTTCTCCCATGCCCACTGACAGGACCCCAACAGCCGCAGAGGATGTAGCTAACCCCTAGTCCATAGTGGTTGTAGGTGCTACACCAGAGGGATCCAGGGTAAAAGGCGAGTGATCTGAGGTACAACAAATGGATACAGCAGAGTCACCCACCTGTGGGTGAGGCAAATTGCTAGCCAGCTGTGGTTTCAAAGGCTGTTTGCTTATTTGCTTAACTTTTTTCTTTTTTGTGGCTGGAAGAAGGACTGACCATGGGACAGGTATTCTGTTCCATGTTCAAGTCAAAAATGGTGACAAGCTTTTTTTAAATAGAAGAATACAGTAAAAAGTACTGTAAAACACTATGCCAACACACAAAAGAAAAATAATTTCAACAGAGAAAAAATGTTTTCAGTTACTTTATACTACTTTTAAACTGACAGAAAAAAATGAGAGCTCCTTTTAAAACACAACAGTCCTGAAGAGGAAAGTAATAAAACATCAATAAAATTAAGAAAATGGGAACTTATCTGACCAGCAGAGAAAAGCACACGTTGACTGTAAATCTCCAAAAGTCTCAGAGGAATGTACTTTTCAGCAGCAGTAAATCACTGAAGGGCTGGTCTTTTAGTCTGTTCAGCTCAAGCTATGTGACAGTTTGGGCAGATGGAATATTCCCTGAAGCTTTGGAAGCTCGGCATCTGTTATATCTTTGGCAGGATATAACCCATATAGCTATGGCTACTGCATGAGTGATTAATATGATGAACATAATCTGTTCTTAATGTTTCCATGTTAACAAGCTAACTAATGTTCAAGGCAATAAATCAAGAGGTCCAGACATTGTTTACTGACAGGAATATAAAATTAAAAGGTACAAGAACAAGCAGCTCAGTAAAAAATGAAGTTTGAATTTTTTGCAAGTGAATAAGAGATAGCAGTTTTTATGGTAATTTAATAGTTTAACACATTTACTAGAACTATGTATATTTTAGTTTTATTTAAAGATAGCCTGACCTTTTTTCTTAAGGCCAAAAACTTAATGTTTTCTGAAGCAAATAAGCTGTTTTTCACAACTGGAGAGGGTCTAAAGATAAGGCAACAACAGAAAACAATTAGTGTAAGTAGGACCACATGCTGTAACATGAGCTTTACCATGGATAACCTTAATGTTAGGTTAATTAATGCCTATGGATGCAGCTGTCAATTTGAAGCAATTGCTCCCATCAGGGGTTAAATTTCATTACCTGAAGATGTACATAGTTTTGTGCATTTGTTTAAGCTTAATATGTTATAGCGGTGTTCTGGGGGGGTTGTTATTTTGTCTGAGGGTTTTCATTAAAGCAAAAAGTCTTGTAAATTATGACATACATTCAAAATGAGGTGACAAGAAACAACCGTATAAAAAAACAATCTGCCAAACATTAGTGAGTGCATGTAACAAAAAAGCTGAAAAGAGACATTTAAAAAACTGTCTTGTGTAACAGGTTGGGATAATAGCTTCTTATCATAATGACTGCATGTGAATTTGATAAAGAAAGAGTTTCAGGGTAGATATTCAGCAGAATATGAAGGACAAAAGGAAAGGGGACTTACACTAATTATTGGAGGAGCTCCAGTAGTTACAGAGGAGGAAACAAAAGATAGTAATTGTAGATTTGTGGTAGTAAGGGGCTACTGGCAATGGTATATTTGTGGTAGTAAGGAGCTACTGGCAATGGAGGAGGATTACACTGGCATATATTTATATTCCACCTAAAACTACTATTACAGAGCTTAAGAAAATTTGGGGAGAATTAATCAGTTTTCAGCAGGGACTATTATTTATAGGTGGGAACTGGAACTTGATTTGCAAAGGTGAGGATGTATCTGGGGAACCTACAAAGAAAAATAAACAAAAGGTAGTCGATTTCTGAAGACATTTATGAAAATATTTGATATAGAAGTAGTAGTAGGAACTTGGAAAGATTTTTCATATTATTTCCCAAAGTACAATAATAGGATTAAATTTCACAGGAACATGTGCATTTATTTAAAAGCTCGACACATATCCAATAACTATTCCAGACCATGGGCCAATAACAACTAGGATAAAAATGCGGAGTAATGAAATACAAATGAGACACTCCCCCTTTCCCACCTTCCGGTTAAAAAAGAGTGGAATTTAAGGAATGGGTAGTAGAAATTATTCAAGACTTATTGGGGAAGATAGGGATTTCTTCAGAAGTTATAATTAGTAAGTGGAATAAAATGAAAGTGAAGTTAAAAATAGGGTAGAAATAAAAGAAAAAATATATGGTTAAGAAGTAACAATAAATATTTACAGGAGCTGACAAAGGTTAAACTACTGCAGAATAAGGGGAATCTCACAGTACAAGAAGAGCAAGAAGAGGTGCAATTGCAGAGTGCTGAAGAGAAAATAAGGAAGTATCTGGGTAATATGCATGAGTTTAGAAAGATTGCTGTCAAGCAACTTTTTCTGAATAATAACTCCAGAGCACAAAAAAATCTTTAGCATAATGACTTAGGCAATAGAAATTAGAAAGGGTTATTGCCAAACTTAGGGAGCCTATAACAAGAAAAATAACCAGAGATCCTGTAGAGGTATTACAGATACAGTATTTCAGAAAATTTATGAAAAAGTGCATAAAGCAGAGGAATATGGAAATCAAGAAAAAGCACAAATAGAAATATTTATGGAAGACTTAGGTATGTCAAGGTTAGAGGTAAATGAAGCTCAGCAATTAACACTCAAGAAAGGAGGAGATGAAATGAAATGTTAACATAATAATCAATCTGCAGGAAATTCTCCAAGAATAGATGTTATTCCTGTGGAAGAAGGTAAGGAAATGATGAAGATCTGGAAGGTTTTGTTTAACAGTCGTTTAAAAGTAAGGGAAGAGCAAACATCCTGAAAGAAATCTGTTGTAGCTGTAATACCTGAAGACAGTAAAGACCTGCCAGACCCAACTTCATATAGTCCCATTTCAATTTTAAATCATGATTATAATGTGCTTATGTCTATAATAGCTAAAAGAAACATAAAGGTGTTGCCAGAATTGATAGATATTGATTAATGATGTATTATGGTGGGGTGGAGAATACCTGACAACATTAATAAATGATGATGATACAGATGAAAACAGAATGTAAGAAAATACTGCTGCTGTTGTTGGGTCTTGATGCAGAGATACAATCTGACAGAGTAAGCTGGAATTTTAAGAGAAAGGCAATGGAAGCATTTGTATTCCCTAATGCCATAATAAAATTAAGATAATATATGAGGGGTCAGAGGCAAAAATTAAAGTGAGAGGGTTCTTCTCTGATAAGTTATGTCTGAAAAGAGGAACCAGGCAGGTGTGTCCTCTTTTTTTTTTTTTTTTTTTTTCTATTTACATTATTCTTAGAGCCATTGTAAATAAAATAAGGGACTCAGAAATTCAAGGATATAATTAATATGGTATTCAAGAAAAGTTGGCTTTATTTGCAGATGATATTATTTTGCACCTGATAAAACCAGAAAAGGATACCTCAGTATTCTGGAACATTCTGAGACAGTTTAAAGTCTTCTCAGGATAAAAAATTAATGAAGAGAAAACAAAGGTTATAGCTGAAACTGTGTGCCCACACATGAATTGGTTCAGCAGTACCCATATTTATGAGCACATGATAAAGTGAAGTATTTAGGAGTGTGGTTTAAAATGGTTTCAGTTATGACAGCTAAATATATGTGGGAAAAGATTAAAAAAAAGATTAATACAAGAACTAAAAAAAATGGAACCTCTAATTATGGGATATGAATAGCAAGATACAAGCAGTGAAAATGTTTTAGTTCCTTTAGTTTTATATACAGGTCAGGCATATTTTTATCAACTGGGGAGAAGTTGTGGTCAGTAATTAATAAAGAGTTAGAAGAATTTATTTGGGGGGAAGAGGACAACTTTTCAACTTTACCTGTAATACTTGAGTCTACTACAGTGTTGTTCAGTAATGAAGCAATCCTCTAAGTTATTAACCTCTTGCCAGTAATAAGGTATATAACTTGAGGTTCTATTTGATGACACAAGCTGTTTTGAAAATATTAAAAATATTACATTTATCCCATCACCCAGAACATAAAATTCTTGCAAGGTGAGATAGAAGTCCTACTGAGGATCATTTACATAGTTATACCATGATGTTCTTAACCACATGGAAGTCAGTGTGCTCAGCAACAATCATAGGAAGTTGCCTTACTCTTGTCCAACCAGGAATTCCCCATACAGTTATATCTGGTGCCTCTTTATAAACTAACAGTCTTTCAGATGAGTGGCACTGCATGGGAATATTCCAAAAGAGAAATGACCAACATTATGTTCTCTAAGACTAAATGCTATGAAGCAAGAATACTCTGACATTATTAGCTATCTTAAACTACTTTGTACTTTTCCGGTAAATCACAGGATTATGATCATACTGCCTATTTTGAAGAAAAATCTTATGATACTGCTCAGCACTGAACATGACTCCATGTTTTGTAATTCAAATTTACTAATTTCACAGCATCCTATAATACAGTTTTCATAGTTTTAATGCCTTAATGTACCTAATTATAAACTATATCACTATTCCCATCATACTGTATTCCATCCAGAGCATTTTGGTTTTCCTTGTTTTACAGATGTACGTTGGAAATGGCTGTGTGTTTACAGCATCCATATGCTTTCTTCTAGGCTAAGAAATTTTAATATTACAAATGTGATATTACTCTTTTTGGGATTACTAATTTTAAATCACTCTGCAATTTCTTATGTTTTATATGCCTACCTGCCAAGCTTAATTTATTGTTCTCTAAGGGTTGTTTGGGAGTTAGGCCCTTGGGTTTAGGTGAAGAGTAGATGGACTTATTTTGATAAACAGGTATTCTCAATATTTAAAAATTCAGTTTTCCTTTAGAAAGGCTTACTGTTACATGTTTAATAACATTTTTCCAAATAAGAGTCATTAGAGTAGTAATATATATATTACAATCTTGCAGACACACGAAAAATGCACTGATTCGTTTTTCCTCAATTATTTTACTATATCATACTGTCATTTGAAATTATGCAATTAATACTTGATAAAAGTTGATTAAAAGGATTTCAACAAATGAAAAAAAATAAACTGTCCTTGCATTGAGCATATAGATCAGAAGCCCAACTAATTCTATTACAAGAAACCCACAAGAGAACCCACAATGGCAAAACATAAAGAAGATCTAGATCACAACAATAGTTTCAGGGAAGTATAGTACTAATAATACAGATGTAGCAAATGTTCCTGGTATGATTTTAGACACTAATTTCAATATTGAAGGTCGATGGGTTAGGGCTTGGCATAATGGTTAAGGTATTTACATTAATGACACAAAATAGAGTTTTGATTTTTGGGAAGCATTGCTAGGCTTAAACAGATCCCTTGGGGTTGTTTGCCTAGTAATCAACTGGGATCATTACCTACTAATAACCTATGATATGTTAATGTGGTGTTATATCACCTGCAAAGTTAACACACTAGATAAACCTCTGATGATTTTGAATTTATATGCTTCCTGTACTAAAAAAAATGACTTTTTTCTAAAAATATATAATCTACTGGTAAAATTTAGCAACTTTAATTTTATATTGAGGGAGACTGGAATGTCACATTAGACCACAAAAAACTGACAACTTAGGAAGCATCTGCTTTAAAGATACTACAAATGCTCTAGTTTAGAAATAATGGAAAGATTTGACATTTTTGAGCTTATCAGACAAGCCTGATAGACTGATCCTAATTGCAATAACTGTACTGTTTTAACCATGCCACAAAACATGGTCAAGCATTGATTATTTCTTAATATCTAACAAACTGTTATGATATGTCACAACTGAACACTGAACCCACAACTCTGTCTGACCACTCTAAACTACAACTTTTCATAAATTATAAAAGAAAGATTAGCAATACACACTAATTGAATAACTGGACCTTTAACCCACAATTACTGGGGCATGATGAAATCAGAGCAGCAATTATGAAAATACTAACACAATTCTGCAACTATTATAATACATAAGAAATTAAGTTAGATATACAGTGGGCAAAAGCAAAAGCTCAAATAAGAGGTTTTCTCATCAGCAACCATCTTACATAAAAAGGAAAAACAAACAATATGGGCTTAATATAACTAATAATATTAAAAGTACTATATCAACAGCATTTAAAAAAACATCAGAAGAATAAGATCAACAAATAAAGGCATTGCAACAAGATTTTCTCCTTTATCACAATAAACAACTTTCATTCCTTGAATATAAAACTCTAGCATGCTATTCAGAATGGACAAAACCCTATCAAAATCTCTAGCAAACATTCTAAAAATTCATAAGTCATCAACTTCTATTTCAGAAATAGTAATAAACATTAAAGCACTTAATAAATATATTGATATTATTACTTTCTTCCATAACATTTTTGCAACTTTATAATGACTTCAAAATTTCAAAAACTACATTAGAAATACAATCATGCTTAAACCATATAGTTTTCCTACAATGAACTCTGAATGCAAAAAAAAAATCTAGCTGCTCCTATATCTTTAAGAGAGATACAAAATTCCATTAAAAATCTAAAATTAACTAAAGCATCAGGCCCAGATGGCTTTTCAGATGAATTCTATAAAAGATTTTTAAGAACATTTTAATACCAAAACTAGACAAGGACCCCACCAATATAGCTGACAATGGACCAATCACCTTATACATCTAAACTTAAAGATTTTAATATCAATCCTAGCTTATTGCCTCAGAGAAATTCTGCCCTCAATTATCTCACCATTGCAATCTGGGTTTTTGAGCAACAGTAAAACAACAACGACAACAACAAAAAGGTCCCAAAATGCCAAAAAATACAGACCAGATTTTAGTGCTTTTGTTCTTTATTTTATGGACTTCCTCAGAAATAAAATCAGTGCAACCAAATGACATTTAAATACTTTCTCACATAAATCACATGATCCTCTTGTCCAGTCAATACATGTCATTAACATTTTTCTTAAAATGTTGAAAACATATAAATATAAAAATAATTAATTCATAGCCTTTATTTATAATATGTTTTAAATTTGAGTAAGCAAGTAATAGAAACCATATAATTCAGGCCCAATGATACTGCTGCATTTCATTTTATGAGCCACCATAGCTCTTTCTGTTCAAGCTGTATTTTCCATGGTCCACCCCTAGGATTTATTTCAATTCTTTTCCACCACAAGAAACAAACTTTTGGGTAGGGAATGCTTCAAAATGTTTATACAATGCATTAGTATTCTTTTTCTTATTAATTTCATACATGTGTTTGTATATCCTGTCCTTAAACTTACAATCCATTTTACTCATGTACAACCCAGAACATCCCATACACTTTGTCAGGAATGCAACACCTGATGTATTACAGTTACAATTCCTGATTATTTTGATGCTATGACCATTAATGAAAATTGTTTTATACTCATATATAAACTTACAATAATTATAACATCCATACAGCCATTTTTCTTGCAAACCTATTACCATCACTAAGTATATTTTCCAAAATGTTTTTGAGGCATTTACCTCACTTATAAATAATATGAGCTTTATTCCCAATTGATTACTAACATCAGAATTCATGTTGATCAGTTTCCAATTTTTATGAATTACATAACTAATAAATAAACTATCTACAGAGAATGTATTAATAAACAAGGTGTTGTGTTGGTTAGTCTCAGGCGTAGTAACCAGGGCCATATCACTAGAAGCCTCCAAAATAATTACATCATGGTCCAATACATAATTGATACCATCATCCACATCACTGTTGGACTGATCTATACCAATCTAATCCTCCTGTCTATGAGATAATAGTAGAATGTATACTCCAATTTTTCTTTTAATGTCAACTTCTTCCATAATAGATTTAGTCATAGTCAAGGGATATTCCGTATTGAGAAATATTTCCCTGAAGAGTTGGTATTCTTTCACAAAACCTTGATTGCGAGTGTTCATTCTAGCTACCCTGACCATGTGTCCTTTAACAGCTGCTCTTTTTTGATGTTTGGGGTGGCAAAACCATGAATCATTACAAAGATGTTTAACTTTTTCCACCTCTTTTTTAACATGAAAATTTAAGAATTTTGTTATAAAATAAGTTTTTGAGGCACAAGCATCCACTATTGGTCTTAGTGAAAGGTCATGAATGTCTTTGTGAATTTGTGGGCCCCAAAAATTGTAGATATAAATGGGTCCCACTTGTGTAGAAATTGGTAATGATCGCCACTAATTCATCCCTGCATTAGCCCCTATATGGTCAACTTAGAGTTTTCAAAATGCATGACATTTTATAGACATGGTAAAATATTTTCAAAATGTAATGGCTAATTTAAACTTGCAAGATTGTTATCACATCTTACAACCAGTTAGTAATCCAAATATTTTATTAAATAAAATACTGGATTATGCAAGAACCCACACTTGATTGGGTCTCAATTATCAAAACTTCTGTTGGGCTGAAATTAAAACATTACTCCCTCAAAAAGTTTTATTATACACAAGTTATGATTATAAATAATGAATATTGTACCCCTGTGAATAAAGCAAAATATTACCCTTGCTCAAGTATGAGTGAAGCTTGTGGGGAAAATAATGCAGATATTATTCACAAATTTTGGTCAAGCAAATTCATGTAATGATTATGGAAAGTTCTAATAAACAAATTGAATCAAATATTCCAGGAGTTACCATCATAGATTGAAACTACCCCTTTGGCATTTTCCTGTGAACATTCAAGAAAAGCATATTAAAATTTTAATTATATGTTTTTTCGCTTTTAAAACTCTATATCTTTCAAAACTGGTTTAATACCAAATCTCTTAACTGAAGGAACTTTATGGAGCTTGCCTACAAATATTTAAAAGTGATAAAAAGGTTGCCTGAAGTCCAGCTCAATAAGTGCAACAATTCCAAATCAATTAACTAATTTTTATATCTATATCTATATCTATATATATATATATATATATATATATATATATATATATATATCTATATACACACACACACACACACACATATATATATATATATATATATATATATATATATATATATATATATATATGGGTCTACTTTAGTAGACCGACACTTCACTTACCCATCTCCCACTTGGCCGAGAAGAAACCACTGACAACTTCAGAAGACTGACACCTGGAACACCAAATTTTCACGCAAAGTAAGTAACCGCTTGGCCATCCCAAAAAAAAAAAAAACTAAACAAAACAAAACTAAACCCACCAATGTGGGGGGCTTCAACCCCTACACCCCCCTAACTAATATACCAACTCCAAGATCACACTACCACAGGAGGTAAGGGGCAAAGTGCAACAGGATGACCAAGCAGTTACTTACCTCATGTGAAAAGTCGGTGTTCCGGGTGTCGGTATTCTGAAGTTGTCGGTGGTTTCATCTCGGTCAAGTGGGAGTCGGGTAAGTAAGAGTTCGGTCTACTGAAGTAGATCCATATATATATATATATATATATATATATATATATATATATATATATATATATATAAATTTACCTTCAGTTGGTTGACTTAACACATACATCAACATCCTAAAGGTAACCCACTGCATCTTGAAAACCAGAATTTGATTACCTAGTACGCATGTGCCAAGGAAGAACCTTGGTGCATGCAACTTTAAAACATTGTTTTAAAGTATATAACTAATTATTCTTTTTTGGTTCAATATAAAAAAATAATTGTAGGCAAGCCCACAGCAATGCATCCAATGTGAGGGGCTGTTCATCCCACAACCCTGCTAATTATATATGCAAACTGTGAGATTGCACAATACCCAGGGAAAGGGAATATTTCCATATGTGGAGATTGTCGATCTCACACATTTGGTCATATAATCGACCAAATTTGGTGCATTAAATAGATGCTGACCATACTATATATATATATATATATATATATATATATATATATATATATATATAGCTTTGTTATTTGATAAGTGAACTTCTTGTAGAAAAGTTATGAAAATGGAAAGGTTCTGTATTAACTTATATGAATTATTATATTTGATGGAGTGGTTAAGCCCATTGATGTTTAATGAAGTAAATGTAGAAACATACTATACTTTCAAATAAAAAAATAAAACTAAATGATTATATCTTTATCTACAGAAGGCTCTCTCCTATAACAAAGGGCACCATAAGCAAAAATCATAATAATAACCCTTCCTCTACGTAAACCTGAACATATAAAACAAACAAACAAAAGAGAAACATAGAAATTAGAAAGAAAATAAGTCCATGTAAAGTGAGAATTCCTCTAAGAATAGTGGACTGAGGGAGCACAGGTTATTTAAGAAGTTTCAAGGTCTTCAGTTTTACTTCTTCATTTTGGAGAATTAAAATACAAATTTAATGTCCTCACATTAAAATTGCAGGCAATAGAAATCTTGAATTGAGCCCTTGAGAGTACAAGATTTCTCTGATAGGACAGAAAACTCATTTTTTCCTTTTCTATCTGAAGAGAAGTCCTGGAACAATGACATGGATGCCTGGGTAAGCTAAATTTTCCAACTTACCTTGCATACATCTTGTTTATATATTATGACAGAGACTGAATACTGAAAATGAAATAATATGTAATTAAGAATATGGCTGATTAGCATCATAAACATATGACTACAGCCATTTAAACCCCATCTTTGGTGTGTTATGTGAGTTTCTTTCTGAGCTATTTAATGTGTTCAATGAATGTTATCACCTTAGGAGAAGGAGCGAGCCTAGGTGTCAATGCAGGACAAAATATCTTATTAGAGCAGACCAATGACATTTATAAGACAATAATCTGTTAATGCTGAATACAGTGCTTTGACAGTTGCATAATTATAGAAAGGGAGCACAACATCTATCAGTTGTCTCTCATTAACTAATGAGATATTTTAAATCATACATGAGTGATAAAAAACATCACAATACTCAGCTTGGATGCTTAGTCATATAACTGAGATGCCTGAGAGAGAGAAACACAGAGAGAAACAGTGTGTGTGTGTGTGTGTGTGTGTGTGTGTGTGTGTGTGTGTGTGTGTGTGTGTGTGTGTGTGTACGTGCACGCACATCTGTATATTATGTGTCTGTGAGTTTGTGTATGCATCCTAAACAATGTGAAATGATGGTTTGAATTTCCTGTCACCAGCACTTGATAGCTGGACATTGCCCCTACATTTGTATTCAAATTCCAGCTGCCCAAGAACCATGCCAGCCATGACAGATGAAAGCAGTTATTATGTTAATATTCATCCTAACATAAGTATGAGTTTGTAGTCATCTGTGATAAGCATAAGTCCATGATCTTGCAATCTAAGGGAATTATGAACTGAATTGTTGCTAGATTAGTCAGAAATATCTACTCATCTTACTTAAAGTTTAAAGCTTCAGAATGGTAAATATCAAATAGATTAGCCAAATATTCAAACTTAAATTATTTTTATCTATTGAACAAAAAGGATAATCAGTTATAGATATATGTCTTTTTATTTAGTTTCTTTGAATCATAAAGTATATGCTTAACCAAAGAATGATAAACCACACTTCAAATGCAACACAGTCACCCTAGTGCCTCAGCCTTCTAGGGGTGCATTATTCCAATTAATTCAGTAACCTTTTCATAGCAACTCATTAATTGCTAAATAAATCAGTTAAAGACACACCAAAAATTAAATAAACTCAAATTAAACATTTCCATTTATTGACTGTGTTTAAACACCTGGGGGTCACAGTGGTTTTGGCCAACGTAATTTTTATAAGATAGGGGTAATAAAATGTTAATGATACGTCATTTGGAGTCCAAGCTTATTTTGAGGTATTAAGAGGCAAATAATATGAATGAAAAACAGTACAAATATCATCAGAGTTGGCAGAAATATACCATTTGTTATACAATACATGTAATTTCAATAATTGGTATTTTTTTGGTTTACCTTTTCATGAACAGGTCCCCCAAGGCATAGACATTATAAAAATAACGTACTTTAAAAGTTTGGATTTTATTTTGATTATTCTGTTATTACAATGATACAGTATACTTTTATTTAATTTCAGTATATTTGGAGGAATATTTTTGAAAATGAATCAGAATCATATATATGCAGTTTCCTTATAAGATAAACATTAACCGACTTTCATTTTTTATAACTTTTCATAGGTTCATAGATTAGTAATAGGCTAACTGCCCTTGTGGGCCATTTTAAGACTAGCCAATTACCTTATAGAATCAAACCCTGCACCTTCTATATTTAAGGTAAACACCTTACCCATTATGCCAACCTCCCACTAAAATGTTCACCTACATCCTATTTCAAACTCATGACCCTTGCACCTGCAGAACAGTGGATCATCCTGCCAAGCCACACAGCTGCTAGAGACAGAGATAGAGTTTTTAATTCATAATATTTGCCTCTTAGTCTTTTGAGATAGAGACATTCATTTTAGGTAAAACAAATGCCACAAAACCAGGTGGTTAAACTATAAACTATTTTTCTTCCTCAGAAAAAACACTAAAATTGGATATAAAGGTCACATGCATGTTGAAAAATGAAAGGTATTTATACTGAATGCCATTTGATTGAAAATACATTGCCAAAAAAACACTTTTGATGGTTTTTACAAAAATTATTTTTTGCAGGGGGCTTTTGGATAAGATATTAAACTGAGGCCCCATCTGTTTGAGTTGGTGTTAGCTCAGG
>NC_056729.1:820769023-820841523 GCF_019279795.1 Protopterus annectens
GCAGATTTTAAGTAGGTAAGACGAACTGTACATTTAAAGAAAACATTTTAGAACATATTTGTGATGTGAAGAAATTAAAATTATCGAATGCTTTAATAAAACATGCCAATGAATTTGATCAGTCACATTGTTTTAAGTTTGCTGTTTTAGAATTAATACCTTTGATTTTTTTTGGGGGGTGACTAATAAACGAAGTGTGTTGAATTAAAATGGATTTTATATTTACAAGTAGATAGAAGCCCCAGCTTGAATGATACTGTTTCTTTAAAGCTGGTTTTAACATCACGTGATTTGTTTCATTAATTGTGCTTGTTAGAGGTGTATAAATACTGTGATTGTTTTATTGATGTATATATGGTCTGAAGAAGCACCTTGTGATGTGAAAGCACTTACCTTGTCATTTTGTATGATTACAACTGCTTTTATTCAGCTGTGGTGGCCATTTTCTCTACTGCTTGCTACAGTGATTTTTTTGTGAACTGTCGACCTTTATCCACTGGTTTTACTTTTTTGACTGTCTGATTCAGAAATATTCTCACCACTTGCATAAATTTTCTTCCACAGGTAGGTCAGTTTACACAATGGTGAGAAAATGTGATTCAGAGATGATTGTGGCTACAATGCAAAATACCTCATTATTAGCTCATTATCATATCCCTGAATCATGCTTTAGCTAACACTATCTCTAGATCTGATGATGGTAATGTTTTCCCTGATGGTCCCTGCATCACATTGGTAAAGTCACCTCCCCACACACACACACACACACACACACACACACACACACACACACACACACGAACACACAAACACACATATGTGTACATACATACTCCCTCACACACAGACATTACCAATCAAGCCCCATCACTCACCCATTCACCCACATGACTCTCTCTCTAACTGCCCACCCGGTGTGACTACCCATGCAGAGAGACACACACACACTTTTATCCTGCTTTGTTCATGCCTGTACAAACATGCACATACATGTCTCCACACATGCACACAATAACACACACACACACACACACACACACACACACACACACACACACACACACACACACCATCATGTCTTCACTGAACTTTCTTATATGTGATTGTTTCCATAGGAGTGAAATTGGGAGCTAATGGCATTTCTGGGGGGAACATAAAAGGCTAATTAGCATTAGTTACTCTCCCAAAATTGCTGCATTAGCATGCATCTCAGCCATTTAGGAACCCCTTCCATGTGAAGGCTCTTGCTAGTAGGAAACCTCAACAGTAGGGCAATCAAACAACTTGAAAGGCTTACTGCGAGTGGGGAAATAGTCATTTTAAGGCGTTATGCTCATGGTAAGCCTTTCTGATTCACATAGTCTGTTCATTGTGAGGAATAATAAATTAATTTCTTCATCCACAATTTCCAGGTCTTGAATAAATTACCGTGGAGGGAGAGGTATCTTGGAAGTCATAGCTGCGCCATCACTTAGACAAAAACATTTGAAATTACATATTTTTGATTATTTCTACATTGTTTAACATGTAGCACTACCAGGCTACAACTCATACCACACATTTCGGCCACAGAACATGGACTGAAACACAAAAGGAGGGGGTGTATCCATATTCATCAAGGATACCTACACCTCCACGTTAGTGGCGCAGCATGATACCTCTGAGATCATCCATGCGCAACTAACATCGGGCAAATCTGCAATGCAAATTGTGGCCTGCTACAGATCACCCTCCATGACCCAGGACCACCACTCCGGCTTTCTGGAGACACTGGAAAACATGAAGGTCCTACCAAACACCCTGATATTGGGTGACTTCAATTACCCTACCGTTAACTGGGAAAACTACTCAAGTACAAACTCCCGGGTCCAGCACTTCCTGGAATTTATCAACTCAAATGCCCTGGATCAGCTGGTAAATTCCCCTACCAGAGGTGAAAATATATTGGACCTGGTCATCACCAGCATGGGCGACAGGTGTTCCGCACCAGAGGTCAACCCGTCACTGGTTAGATCAGACCATAAACTAATCACTCGGGATTTCCACACCACACCACCAACCTCAACCAAGGAAACCACAGTGAAAAACTTTTCTATAGCAAACTTCACCTTACTTAAGACAGATGTGGTAAGTTTCACAGCCCCCACACTAAAGGATAACAGTGTCCAGGATGCAGGAACCTTTACAAATGCACTCTATGAGCACCTACAAGGATGCATGGATCGTACCATCCCTAGCAAAACCAAGACTCACATCCCTAAGAGAAGGAAACCAGTCTGGTGGACCCCTGCCATAAACAGGCTATACAACAGAAGGAGGAAACTAGTTCAGAAAAAAAACAAATCCCAAGAAGGAAAGATATCCCTGATCAGTATCAGTAAGAAACTAATGTCCCTCATAAAATCATCCAAAGCTAACTTCGAAAGAAAAATAGCCGAGGATTCAAAAGATAACCACAAAGCCTTCTTTAGCTATGTCAAGAATCTAAGTGGCAACTCGCAGATATGCTCTGAGCCAGTGCAAAATAGCACAAAATATACTGAACCTACTGATATTGCCAACATCCTGGCAGATAGATTCAGTGCAAACTTCACCCCTCTCTCACCCCCCAAAAGAGCCCACAACAACACCGGAAAAGTGTAGTGTCCCAGAAACCACAGATGCACAGGTAAAAACAGCCCTTTCAGAAGCCAAAAGCACAGCGTCAATAGGGCCAGATGATGTCCCAGGCTGCGTCTTGCATGAACTACAGAACAAACTAACCCCCCCCCCCACCTAAACACACTGTTCAACCTCAGCCTCTCCACAGGCTACGTGCCCATAGAATGGTGCACAGCAATCGTTATTCCACTCCACAAAGGAGGGACCACAACTGACCATGGTAACTATCACCCCATAAGCCTGACTAACCTGGTCTGAAAGGCTATGGAGCGCATCATCATGGAACTCATTAACAAAGACATTGGGAACTTCCAAACACTTGACTCGACCCAGTTCGGCTTTGTTAAGGGCAGATCATGCCTGCTAAATCTGGTTGACTTCTTTGAGACAGTCACCAAGGCCATAGATGAGGGGAAGGTGGTTTACACAGCCTATCTTGACCTCGCCAAGGCTTTTGACACCATTCCCTACTCAGGAATTATAGAAAAACTCATCAGCCTGAACATAAACCCCTACGTCACGAGATGGATTGCCAGCTGGCTTACAGACAGAACTCACACTGTAAGAATAGCGGGCTCCAGGTCCAACTCTAAACCAGTCACAAGTGGTGTCCCACAAGGCTCGGTCCTGGGACCCCTACTGTTCAGCATGTACTTCTCAGAAGTACAGGCAAATGCAGGAGGACTGACTATGGCTAACCAAGTTCGCCAATGACTGCAAACTGGGAGCCATAATTGACTCTCCGGCTGACACAGACATTCTCCAAAAGGGCCTTACGGAGACGGACACCTGGTGTCAAAGTCATGGTCTCCAGCTAAATGCCAAAAAATGCATAGTCATCCCGTTTGGGAAAAACAAAACACCCATGAATTACCACATAGGTGGCAGCCCCCTTAATACAGAAGAGGTAATAAGAGATCTGGGGACCCAGGTAGATAGTAATCTCTCCTTTGACAATCATATTGCCAGAGTAGTTAGAAAATCCTTCTATGTAGTCCATCTAATTACTAAAGGGTTCGCATCTAGAAATAAAGAGGTTATAGTGCCCCTCTACTCATCACTCATCAGACCCATCATAGAGTACAATGCCCCATTTGGGATGTACCTCACAAGACACTTCCAGCAGCTGAAAAGACCACAAAAGTACCTCACCAAAAGGATTACTGGCCTCAAACATATGACCTATGCAGCCCGACTGAAAAACTCTGGCTGTACTCATTGGCATATCGCTTACTCAGAGGTGATCTCTGCCTGACTTACAAAGCCATGTCCAACTCAGAATTGATGGACATGCTCCACCTAAAGAAATCCAAGTCACTGTGAGCCACTCGCTCTAGTGAGCTAAACCTCGCCACAACAATAAATAGAACATGCTGGAGGGATAGATTCCTGTCACAGAGACTCCCCATGCTTTGGAACAAAATTCCTAACTACATTAGGCAGAGCCCCTCACTAACACTCTTCAAGAGAAACCTTGATGAGTGGATGGGTAACAGAAAATATACCCCTGGGATCACTTCACTGGCTCTTCTTGACAGAGGCTCAGTTAATTAATCAATGGGGCAGATAAAGCTGACACACTCTGGCTAGGCTTATAAATGCTCTCAGGCAGATAGCCTAGTACCTACCTATGAACCTATGAACCTAATTGTTAAATATGAATAGCAAGACAACATGAGACTGCATGTTGCCAGCTTCATTGACTTTTACTTGTAGACTATGTAATATTGTAAAGGAAACCAGACCACATGATGTACATACAGCACTTTAGCAGAAACTAAAAGCAGCAGTAATGTAAACATACACACACAGGTGCCTCATTGGCATAAGCCATCTTAGAAAGGAATAATCATATCTGGACAAATGGATGCAAAATTATATGAGGTCACTGACCGGCTACAGGAAGGGCAGCAACAGAAGATTATTTCATTTAATGAGATAAAACATCTGGTTCAATGGCAGATCTCAAACAGGTATGGACACACACACAAAGAAACAGTAATATATGGAAGCAATGGTTAACACGAACAAGCAGTTAATGTCTCTGTATGGAGAAATTGTCAAGTTATACGGGGTAGGTTTCATTCTAGGTTGCAAGCCTTTATTTAAACTGCAGTATCTTGATAAAGTAAAGATTTATGTGCAATTGATATGATGCTGCATGAAAGCATATGTATATTATATATATATATATATATATATATATATATATATATATATATATGTGTGTGTGTGTATATATGCACATGCTTTCTTTATGACTTTATTAACAAAAAACAAAACAGAAAGCCAAACCTAGGCAGAAAATTGGATAAAACAATTCTTTAACAGTGTTTTTGAAAGGGGATGTATCATTGCACCCCAAAATGTGGGGGATTCTGCCCCACACTAATTTCTAAATGTGCTTCTGCTAAGGATGCACTATCTCAGAGAAAAAAGAAAGAAGCTGGAAAATTAATTAATAATAGTAACTGAAAAATCAGTATATTATTCCCCCACTACACTCAGTTTAGCTTTAAGCACATCATAATGTGGCAAGCCTTTTAACGTTTACCAAAGTAAAAACCAGTTACAAAGGACTAACTGAATCCTAGTCACCCAATGTGCCAATAATGAGAAAGTGAATGAACATGAGACTATCCCCTGTGGGTTCACTATAGAATCTCGAAATACTGAAATCCCAGATTTCCTTATTTTGAAATGCTATAGCCAAAAGCTTTAAATCGCGAAACCCTAGAAGCGCGAAATTCAAAATCCCGAAGTTCGGAGATTTTGAAATAGCGCTTCTGGTGGTGCAGTGTATGAATAGATAGGTGTAAGTTCAGGTAAGTATGTATGTGTAAGTGTGCTGGTTAGGAGCTTTAGTGTATGTTAGTGTGTGTTGTGGCTGTGATGTGTGTGTGTGTGCAAGGGGCTATGAAATGTGTGGGTGTGAGTTACCTTTATGTGTGTGATTGTGCAATCTCGGAGTTAGTGTATATATAAGTAGGGGGGGTGTGGGGTGCAGGGTGCCCCCCCCCGCTTGTCTGTAGTGTAGGATTGTATGTTTGATTGTGTGGGGACATTGTGTGTATGTGTATGCGTGTGGTATATTTGTAGTGTAGGTTCGCGATTTTAAATTTTGCGGTTCTGGGGTTTCAGGATTTAATGCTCTCGGCTATATAATTTCGAAATACTGAAATTTGGGGTTTTAGTATTTTGAGATTCTATAGTGAACCCATCCCCTACACATCATCTCAACTAAATCCCCATCCACATTAAACAAAGCTCATCCTTGTTCATATTTAAGCACAACTTGGATCTATGGTTGGATAATATAAAGTTTACCCTAGGACTGCCTCCTGTATTATTAATGTACAGAGGCAGCTAATAAATGCTTTATTCCATGCATGGGTCCTCTCAAATTATCTATGCTATAATCCCAGTTATTCTTACTAAGGATTATGTATACTTATCAGCTACGGGATGGGTAATTCCAATACAACACTAAATAGGACAGGGTAATTCAAGCACCAAAAGGGAAACTGACTAGTTTTACAATGGCCATCAAGGGCAGCTAGTCTAGTATTTAACTATGAACCTAAATAAATATAAAGACCTTTAAGGCTGTAGAACATCAGGACATATTGTATTTTACTTGTAGATGGTGATGCTGATGTTTGAAAGATTTGGGAAAAAAGGATTCGGAGAAACTTGCTCCCTGAGATTGCAACAATGTACAGATATCATAGTTGCTAATGGGTCACTTATTGCTCACCAGCAACTGAATATCTGGCTAGTGTTCAGACTTCAACATTAACTCAGCAGCTGACTCGCTGTAGTCATCTGGTCTCGGTTAGTTGCAAGACACCTAGTAAAACCTCTATTTATCTGTCTTCTTTTCTTGTGTATAAGCATAATATACTCTCCAGCTGTGTTTATTTGGCATGCTTTGTTTTTTATTTACTCATTTTTTACTAGGGTAGTCCCCCCTGGGCTAGTGTCCTCTATTTACAGGAGACCTGGGATGATGTGCCTATTGACTAGGGGAAGTTTGGCCTACTCTGTGAGGCATCTTCATGTTTCCTGTTTCTGGCACACAGGCTGCTAGGAAGAAGAGCAGTATAGAGACAACAGGAACATCTGTGTCAATAAAGTTATACAAAAATGTGTAGTTTGGTTAAAAAGTGGATGACAAGGCAATTCAAATGGCTGAAAGTCAGATCAGAAGTGAAGAAGAAGAAAGGGATTTGCTTGAAACACGAGCTTTAGGAGCAGTGGGGATAGAGTTTCCACCTTTTTGAATGTCCAAAGTGGGACCTTTTTTATACAGAACTGTAAGGATTTTGTAGGATAAATTATAAAAGCTCATTCTTGTAGACTTTTATTAGTTTCTTGTAACACCAAAACAGCACACTGAAACAAATTAAGAACAGCCAAGCAATACTGAGAGATGAATAAATAGATAGCCAAGAAAACCTTCTTTACGCGTTTTGTTCACATTTAATGAAAACTGAACTTCATCAGAAAAAGCTTGGCTTTTATTAGTTTCTGTTGTGTCCTATAATACTAAAATGTTGCAGATAAAAAAAATATTTGTTTTATGCAGCTATTATAGGAAAAATAAAAACAATTTTTGTCCTAAAATCTCAGGACTTGTATCATTTTATTTTGTTTTTACATGGGATGCAGGCACCCAAATAGAGAGTGTCCTGTGTAAAGGAGGAAAGGTGGCAACCCTAAGAGAAAATTTGCAAATGTAACACAGATTCAGCCTGAAAGGGATGATAAACCTAAATTGATCGAGATGTTTCATCAGGAGGAGCCTGGAGAGGAGTTAATGGTTTCTTGGGGATGATTGATTTTCTTTTTTCAGAAGCTGAGCAGCTTGAGGAGAGTGACAATGGTATTATGCAAGAGAACAGGATGGCGTGCAGCCTTCAAATGGTGTTAACGTGTATGCTGAAGCAGCTGGTCACCAGCAGAAGGAAGGAAAAAAGGAAAGATGAGTTGTCCTTAAAAGAGAATCGAGATATGTGGTGAGAGAATCTAGCAAAAAAGGTACTGCTAGTGGTAGGCAGTTTGCTTGGGACGACATGATAATTCCATGGAATATAAGTTCACTCATTCATACATTTATGTTAAAAATGTTTTGTGACTTGGGAATTTATTGCAGAATATCTTTATATAAATATGTATCTATAAAAGGAAAACATTATCCTTGGAATAGTTTTTTTAGGGCAGAGAGTGCAAATTAATTCAGGACTGATAAGAAATTACAAGATGTTGAACTTTTCTTTCTGGAAATGTGTAAAGTGATTAGCAGTGTTTCTAAAACAAAAGATGAAAGAAATGTATAGAATGACAGATGAGAGTGTGAAGTAATCATGAAAACTGTTGGGGGAGAAGTAATGCATTTACCTAATGTTGTGTTCATTGCAGGATGCAGGGGTGTGTTAAAATACTGGAGATAGACAAAGGCATGTTTTTGTACAGATAATATTCACTTAATAAAGCAGTGAAGGAACGTGCCAGCATTATGAAGAAAGAGGTCAAATGATGCAAAACTGTAAAATGGAGTACAGGCTCTTTAATAAAATAGGCCACTTCTTGTTTGATTGTGATGAAAGCATGGGTAATGTAAATCAGGAGAACAGACAGGAAGAAAGAACAAGGGCTGATGATGTTATAGTTAAGGAGGGATAGTCGTACTCAGCAGGAGGGGAAGTGACAAAAATAGAGTTGAAAATATGCAGGTAATGTCAAAAGCAAAAGAAATTATTTTTGCAAATAATTTTGAGATTTTGGCAGCAAAAGGGGAATTTAAAGGTGAAGAAGATGAACGGGAAGTTAGATGAGTGCATTAAAATTTATTGTAAGAAAAAGAAAAAAAAATCCCATCTAAACTAAAAAAAAAATTAAATGTCAGGATTCTGTCAGTTAATGTAAATAGTATTAAACTGATGTCAGAAGATTATATTTTCTGACGGGGCGTAAAAAGCAAGATCAAGATGTTATTTTATTAGATATCTGTCTTATAGGATGGGATGAAAAACTACAGGTGCGAGGTCTGTGGAGGCAGGCTATTATGTGTAGTTTTTGAGTAGATGTGTGTTTCAGCTTAGCTTTATTTATTTATTTTATTTTACATTTGTTGACCGAGATAGTCCGACTGGACACGTCATTTTTCAGCGGAAGCCTGGGGAGAAAAGCTCCAACATACAATATGAAAACAGTTTAAACATAATAATTAAATGTTTAAAGATACTTGTTATACAGTCAATAGTATGAGGCCTAAGAAAACATCTAAGAAACACCTAAGAAAACATCTAAGAATTTACTAAATTACATTCTAGAAGAACTACAGGACATTCATACAGATAAATTTTATACACAGTCTGTCTAGCTGAGTTGAAAAGAACAGCTGAGGATGTACGGATGCTAAATTTGATTGTAGGAATAAAAAGGGCTTTAGTGTTAGATTTTTTTGATAAGGGGGTGACGTATAACATATTGGGTGTGCATGCTTATACTGTGGTAAAGCAAAGGGAAGATTTATTTGAGAAATTGTTGCTGTATGTTGTTGTTAATGTGTTTTGTAGTAATATTCGTAGATTTTAACTGAGACATCAGAGGAAAGGGAATATACATATTTCAGAGGTAGTATAAAAAACTGAAACAAATTTTTTTCCAAAGCCTAAAGGAGGTTGATGGGGATGAGGAAGTTATTGTCGCAGGATTTTCTGATCATTTAGCAATTTTGGTAGAAACAGGGGAGAACAGATTTGTGATAAAAAGAAGGGAAGGAGGTGAGATGTCAAGAGATGTCATAAATAGTGAAAATGTTGGTAGTGGGATAAAACAGTTATGGGTGGATCATTTAACAATGAGAGATTTTTATGTGATATGGACTGCCTGGTGATTAGCTTTTAAGGAAAACTATAAAGAATTATAGTTGGTGAAGAAAAGAGAAAAAAGGAGGAAGAGAGAGGTTAAATATAGATGTGGGATGGAAAGTATGGATGTTGTTAAAGAAAATGATGCTTGAGATTTGAAAAAGAAATATATTCTTATGAAGAAAACAGGCAAAGAATTAAGAAGCAAATGTACAGGCAGCATTATTTTAAAAGGAAGGATGGAGCAGGTGGTTTAAGGCTAAGGAAAGCATTATTAGAGTATTAATTGATAAAGAAGATAAGGAAAAATATAAGCAGGAGGAAATTATTAAAATAGTAGAGAACTATTTTCAGTCAGTGATTTTATGAGTAAGAAAAGAGGTGGAGGGTAGGTAGAAAGTCAAGTAATTTGAATAAGAAGTGTTGAATGATTTGGAGAAAAATATTACTTTGCAAAAACTGGAGGAAGTGTTGAAAGCAATAAATGTTAATTCTGTACAGGGTTTGGATGGATTTAGGTATGAAAATGTATAAATTTATGAAGATAGAATGGAAGAAAAAAATGTGTAAGTGTTTTGAAAAAAATGGATGGAAAATGGTATTCAGAATAATAAGGTGTGTGATGAAATGTTAAAATGAATATGGACAAAAGGTAATAGGAAAGGTATTAGAAATTGGAGACCAATAGCTATGAACAATACAGATTACAAATTATTAATGAAAGTGATGTAGAAGGGGTTTGGGAATGCTTTATAATTGTAATTAAAGGAAAACAGAGTCAGGAAATGTTGTGGTTGCTGTCAGTTTAATTTCTCCAAGTCCTTTGAGTTTCTAATACCATGATGGCAGTGGACCCCATTCCTAAATCAGGGCTTGATTAAAGTTCATGAAATTTGTATTGCTTCAGTTTTTGATGTTAACCAAATGTGATCTTCTTAGCACCCACAATGTGTCTAGAATTGACTCCTATAATTCATATGGAGTTACATGTATTGGTATCACTGTATATTATTATTTTTTATTAGACCTGTTGCTCCTACTACTGTTGGAACTATCTGGCTATCTTTCTTCTACATTGCTCTCATTTCTGCCTGCAAATCCTTGTATTTTTGATTTTGTATCTGTCTGTATATAGGACACTGTAATCACCTGGTGTAACAATTTCAATAATCAATGCTACTTTCTCTTTTTTTCATGCACTACTATATCTGGTTTTCTTGCATATATTTTGAACTATTGGTAATGGGTGGTCTCATGTGATATACACTTCATCATTCTTTATAATGCTTTGTGGTTCATGTTTTCAATGTTTCTCAGCTACTACTTTACCGTAGTGTATTGCAGTGTTTGCACAATCCCCAGTAGGCCCATAGTTCCATTGCTTTATACTAGGTTAATGACTTCTGTGGCCTTTTTAAGCTTAGCCATGCATCCCAAATCTCTGACAAGCTGTGATACCCCTGCTAAGTATAAGCAGTGGCTTGGGAGATAAAACATTTATGAACTGCCTGTGTCCATTGGAGACATAGATGCCAAACCGGGGGTGAATTTCCTGTTCCTCATACAGTTGTCCAGGTAGCACTTGAACCGAGTTAGGGAAGAACTCTGCTTCACATGGATGAGGAGCCTGTTCCAGAAAAGGCGTAGTCTCTGAGATACATACCTGCCTCTCCAGCATGTCCTATTTGTATGAGAGGCAAAGTTTAAGTCTTCAGAATGTGCAATTATGATGGTGTTTGTTCTGAAGATATGCAGGAGGTTCGTCAGGAAGGGGTCTGGCAATGCCTTATATGCCAGGCATAGAGCTCTCCTCAACAAGGTAGGTGTATACCAAAAGGGACATTGTACTCAATGATAGGTCTAATGAATGACAAGTACAGTGTAACAATGACTTCCTTGAACGTAGACACCATACCTATATTTATAAGTTGCACAACACTGAATGATTTTCTCACTACTGTAGACATGTGACAGTCAAATGTTAGATTACTGTCTGTGTGTTTCCCCACATCCCTGACTAATGGGTCTACTCATAGGGGTGTGTTGTCAATATGATAATCACTAAGGGTGTATGACTTTCTGAAGGATGCTATTACAAATTTCTTGTCATTTACTTTTAGTCCACAGCACTGGTGCAAGTTGTCTGTGTTAACTCTTCCTGGAAAACATTAGTGTCAGTGGGGGAGTCTATAACTGCTCTTAATTTACAGTTGTCTGCAAATTTGGTCAGTCAGAGACCCTTGACATTGGCCTTGACTTCAGAGAAGTAGATGCCAAAAATGAGTGGTCCCAGAACCGATCCTTGACTCTACTTGTGACCATCCTCCTTCTAGAAGTTGACTCCCCATTCCTAACCTCCTGGGTTCTTTCTATGAGTCAGCTGGCTATCTGCTAGGTGACATAGTTCATAGGATCATAGATAAGTACAAGGCTAGCTGCCCTTGAGGGTCATTTTAACCATAGACAACTTCCATTTTTGTGCTCAGATTAACCTATACCATTTGGTTACAGATTGACCTTTCCCATCCATTGGTCAATAATTATTTATCATCCCTAATTAGAATAACTGGGATCATACCATAGATCATTTGAGGGGACCCATGCATGGGAGAAAGCATTTAGGAGCTGCCTCTCTCCATTAGTAGTACGCTGGGTAATTCTGGGGTAACACTTCTGTTTTCATCCTTAGATCTAAGTTGTGCTTGGAAATGGACAGGAATGAACTTTGTTTTATGTAGATGAGGAATCTGTCCCAGAACAGCAATATTCTCTGTGAGATATACCAGTCCCTCCAAACCATTCTGCTGATGTTGCAGAAGAGGTTTAGATCCCTAGACTAAGTATTTCTGGTGCCATTTAATTTGCTGATGTGCAGTAAATCCATCAGAAGATGCCTTGTATGACAGACACAGATTACCTTTTAGCACTCTGTAGGATACTGAGTATAGTGACAGAGTTTTGAGTTGTTCCATGTAGGACATGTTATTTAGGCCTTGCTCCTTTTAGTAAGGTGTCTGGACAGATACATGATAAGGGCGGCACTATATTCAATGATTTTCATAATGAGGGCTGACTGAAAGGGGTAAATGACATCCATAGATCGGGACACAATCCCTTTGTTTATAAGCTATGCAATATGGAAGAACTTTCTTACAACAGTGGACATATGTTGGTCAAAAACTGGTCAAATATGAAGTTACTGTCCACATTATTTCCTAATTCCTGAACAACTAGGTCAACTCTTAGGATTGTACTGTTAATGTGGTAGGTACTTGGGATAGATGACTTCTCAAAGGATACAATAATGCATTTTTGGCATTTATTTTCAGTCCATGATTTTGGCACCAGTTATTTATTTCAGATAAACCTTCCTGCAGGATGACTAAGTCATTTGGGGATTCAGTGACTGCTCCTAGCTTGCAGTCATCTGCAAATGTAGTCAGCCAGAGCCCTTTGGTAATGGCCTTTATTTCAAAAAGAAGAAGTCAAACATATGGGTTTTTACCTAACCTCTTTAGTTTGTCAACAATGTCTGAGTGGGATATTGTGTCAAATGCCTTGGCCAGGTCAAAACGTAGGAATTGTGAACCATTTTGCCCTGTTGCTTTGGTACCTTCTCAAATAAGTCCACCAGGTTGAGTAGGCATGACCTGCCCTTAATGAAACCAGACTGGATTGGGTCCAGTATCTGGAGGTTTCCAATGTCATTATTGATCATTTCCACATTATTGAGCCTTTCAGTGTATAGGGCTTCTGCCATGAGTGTATCACAGCCAGCAACCAGATGTGCAACTGTTTCCAGTTCTTTTTTGCAGAATCTGCATTTGTCTGTTTCTCCGACATGTTTAATGGACTTTATAAACCAGTGTGTACATAGTCCACTGTCCTGGGCCAGCATTATTAACCTTTCATCTTTTGGTTTCAATTCACGTCTCCTTAATTCCTGTGTCATATTTTGGTATACATGAGGTTGTTCCAAAAGATCTCTGTACTTAACACTATCCATGCATTTTCAGTTTTTTTTTATTTTCCAGCTTACCTGATCCTTCTCCTTATATTCTTTTTTTTTTGCTTGTTTTTTGCCATATCCAGTTGCTGTCTGATTTTTGTCTTCTTCCTTTTTAATTTCTATTCCTGCTTCACACCAAAATGTTTCTGCTAAAACTAATCAAGGATGCCATTTCAGACTTCTTATCTTCATGTTTTAACACTTTTATTTTTGGACCCGGTGAGGTCAGTATATATATATATATATATATATATATATATATATATATATATATATATATATATATATATATATATATATATATATGTATATATATATATATATATATATATATATATACGGGTCCATTTTGTAATTTCAAAATACTGAAATCCCGAATTTCAGTATTTCAAAATTACATACCCGAAATCGCATAATCATGAATCCAGTGTATAAAAATAATAATAAATAACCTGAATAACTATATATAAATATTAAAACATATGTAATGTGAAATGTTTATATATTTTTGAATATTAAAATTTGGTTAACTGCCTATGTTAAAAAATAAATGAGTTAAGAAAAACTTCACTTCATTATAAAATTCATTACCAATTCATTAAATGCAATGTGATTTGTGTTTCAGTATACTAGAAATGGAAATATAATCATTGATTCCAGGTGAATTGGAAGCATCCAGTCTCAGTTGCAACAAACATTCCTTTGCTTCCAATAAGTTCTTATCATCACCTCCTTTGGTATTATTGGGAATTCTGTCGATCACAAAAAATAAAAATCTTTTGAAGTTCATACATTTCTGGCTGTGAAGATATAATGAACTCACTGTTGTTTTGTTTTTAATATCCCTTATATGTTCTAAAATCTGTAACCTAAGTTTTCTGATGGTCTTCCCGACGTAAAAAGTGGGACAGCTTATGCATGTTACAATGTAAACAACCATCTTGGTATTGCAATTGCAATAACCAGGACATCTGATGGTTCTCCTGTAGCTTTGAACTGCAACGTAGGGTCCATCATTTATGAATTTACAAATACTACATGTACCACATTTACTCATTTTGGACATTTTGTGTATGTTGACATTAGTATCCATCTCCATTAAATCTTTTAAATTCATGCCCATACTATATGTTATCTCAGGGTGACAACCAATGATATCAGTGAGTTCAACTTTGTCCCTAAAAACACTGAGCCATGTTTCCTGTACTATATTTACAATTTTTACTGCTGTTTCATTAAATTGGAGTACTAAACCATCTTTTTTATTTCTCTTTTCAATTTTTGATGCTTATTTGAGTATGGGCTTGTATGAAGTGTTTCTTTTTACCATCCCCTCATTTCTAATATTGATGAATAGAGCCGGGGGATATCCCCTATCACAAAACATGTTCAGTAGTTTCCCCATTTCCTCCTGGAATAATCTATCATCACTCACTAGTCTAGATAATCTAGATAATCTTACCATCTGCCCCTTCACTAAGTTCTTCTTTTGAAAATGGGGGTGGCAACTCTCATAGTATAAGAATGAGTTGGAATAAGTCTTCTTATGAAATATACTGGACTCAAGCCTGTCCTCGTCCTCATAGAATAGTATATCCAGGTAGTCACAACTTTTGTCATGAATCCTACTTGTGAATTTTAGAAATGTGGTCGTAGTACCCAACAACTCAAAAAATTCCTGAATTTCTTCTCTGGTACCTTTCCAAAACATAAGACTGTCATCCAAATAGCGTAGGTAAAGTGCTATTTTGGACGAAAAATCAGAAGTAAAAATGGACTGTGTTTCCCAATGGGCTAGAACCAGATTGGCATATATGGGTGCACATCTGGCACCCATACCTACTCCTGTACTCTGTAATATTCACCTTCAAATAAAATATAATTCTTTAATAATACCATTTCTTTAAGTTCCACAATCAATTTATGCTTCACTGTGTGCATATTCCCATATCTAAGTAGGGAAGCTTCAAACATTTCCAATCCCGTGACATGTGGTATGACCGAGAATAAATTTACTACATCTATTGTGACCATGATCATACTGATATTAATATCAGTTTTGTGTCACCTAACCACATCAGGGCAGTGCCATGAATCTTTTAAAATGTGAGGTAACTGGTTCAAAATATTTTTGCAATGAAAATCCACAAATGAGGCCATAGCCTCTGTTTTAGAACCTTTAGCTGAAACTATCGGCCTAAACGGTGGATGATTCACATCCTTGTGGATTTTCATAATGCCAAAGATGGATGGTGTGGTAGGTAGCTCAACCATAAGATAGTCATACTCATCTTTAATTCTTGCAACTGCCAGTCCAATTTGGTATAGGCTCTATAGACCTCAAACTTAGAAACCTTCTCATCTGTATCATTGTCACTTAACATAAAGGTCATTTTGCTCAGATAGTCCATATTAAACATAACCACAACCCCGCCACCTTTATCAGGTTTTATTACCCTGTATTTGTCTGTGGAAATTAATTCCTTCAAACAGAATCTTTCACCCGTGGTCAGGTTGTCCTGGGAGATTTTTTTCTCACCTAACACATCTGCGAATTTGTGTTTCACATAACACTTCAAATAAATGTATCATGGGATTTTGTGGAGGTATAAAGGTACTAGATCTTTTCAATGTTAATAAACCTTCTCCTGTATTAGCACTGACATTATTAGCAAAAACATTTTCAAATTCAGCAGTCTAACATATAATCTAAAGTTAATTAAAATGTTCTCTATGTCATACTTAAAATTAGGGATAAAAGAAAAACCTTTTTTAAACAGTGTAACATAATTCAATGATAACTCATTTTCAGTGTAGTTGTATATTGAGAAACCTCCATTTTGTATTATGGGACAATTGGATACAGGCATACATAGTTCATCACCATTTGATGTTGTACCTGAATTTTGAATCTCATTAATAATGCTCATATCCAGAACTGTGTTAAAATAACCATTATCAGTCACTTCATTGTGAAAAAGTTCCACAGTTGAATTCAAATCCAATTGCCTAAACACACCTACTTGTGTTCCATCATGTAAGTCACCACTAATGTCATTAAGATGTCCATCCAACTCATAGTTTAATTCTATCTGTTGTTGTATTGTGCTGAAATGTGTGTGGTTGTTTGATTTGTTTGGTGGAACCATCGTCCCCCAAGCCCCTTGTGGTAACCCTGTTGCTGTTGTTGACCCTGGTATCAGCCCCGTATTCTGTCGGACTGCCTGAGGGGTTGTTGTTCTAAAAAAACCTCTTCATCCTCTCTATTAGTAGCCCTGTCATGGGCTTCAATAGGTTCCCGCAATGTAGTCTCTACTGAGGGTGTAATGTTGTGACCTGGTCTTTATCTAGCATCCATTCGCCTTTTTGTTTTGTTAGCTCTAAAATGTGCATAAGCTCTATTCTCAGCGTATTCACAACTATCCCTCGGGAGCTTGTTGTTTTTAATTTCAAGCCCCTTGTTGACAAAGTTGTCAATGTCTCTCATAATGTTATCAAAACGGACTTTATTAAATTCAAATAGTAAGTCATTGGTAATGCTAAACCTGGTTTATAGCCTGAATTCATTCCTAGAGATTAAGGCAGTTTTCCATATTAGCTTTTGTCTTCTGATCTGTTCTTTATTTAGTTTTATTCTAATTTGTTCATGTTTTATTGATTGTACTTCATCTATTCCCAAATATTTATATACTCCCTCCTGATCCTTTATATCACATTCCTGTCTCAAGTAGATATTTTCTTTGTGCTACAGCTTTCCTGTTTTAAATGTTGCTTTTGCAAATTTATCAAAACCAAGTGACATTCTTGCGTATATTATCTGAGAAAGTTCCATCCATTTGTAGTTGTAATTTCAAATACTCATCTATTGAACTATGCTGTACAGTTTTAAGTCATCCACTAAAAGTAAATCAGATGTCTTTAAACTCAGTTGGATTCTGGGAGCCAAACTGTAACCATTGCCTAATCCATTAAGTAAACAGCTTAATGGGTTAAGGGCAAGACCAAACAACAGTGGTGACAGAGAACCATCCTGGAATACCCCCTTTGGATTTTTATCCATGGGATAGTAATTTGCCCTTTGTCATTGAGCTGCGAAACAGTTTGCCATGCTTTCACAGTCACTGTAAGGTAATTGGTCAATGTAGAGTGTATCTGCAAGCTTTCCTTTATCCTTGAATATGGGATGCTGTCAGATGCATTTTTGTAATCGTTCGATGCCACACTTAGATTCTCCCCTTTTTTACAGTTTTCTATTAGCTTTATTTAGCAACAAATAATCCTTTGTTCCACATGACTTGTTAACTTTTTGTTCTATTGCCATGATTTAATTGTTTTTCTAAATCATTGTAAATTCTGTCCGCATCAATTTCAGTATATGATTTTTATATTGTCAGCAGACAAGTTACTGGTCCATAGTTTTTAGGATGGTTTGCAGGTTCACTCTTAAGGAGGAGTATTGTTTTTCTTCTGTTAACTAGATTGGTGTCTGTTCAGGATATGCATATAAATAGTTCCAACTCAGAACTAAATCTTTTTTAAATATGTTAATATTTTTAGACAGAAGTTAGGTACTATATCTTGGCCCAGGGTTTTCCAGTTAGGAGCTTTTCTTAATTCTGTCTCATTTAATCTGACCATTACTTTATCCCATTTCATATCCTGTACATTAGAACTCCATACTGTTTCTTTTAATTCTTCTATCCATTTAGCATCTTTGTTATATTCAAAAGGGTCTTCATCAATATTTCTCCAAAATGTTATCTAGCTCTTCTTTTTTGGTAGTGTTTCTATTCCTTTTGCGTTGTTTCCAGTTCTTTATAAAATTATTCGCTCATCAATAAATTGCTTATTATTTGCAATTCCTTTATATTTATCTACATACCTTCTAAGTTTTCTGCTTGTGTTGATATTTATAGTTTATTATTTACAACACTGTATGATAGAAGATCCCAGTCTTTGTTGATACTGCACATTGCTTCTATCACGTCTGTCTTTCTAAGTATTTTTGATGATCTGTTCCCTTTTCCATATTCTTGTAAAAGTGATATGCCTTGTCTTAATTGCTTTATAGTTTTCTGTATCTGATGTTTCCATGGTGATATTCTACTTGCTCCCTTTCTTTCCTTTGTATTCTACATTTTTTCAGTAACATTGACTGCGGTGGTGGTGCTGCGGCAGCGCTGTCGCCTCACAGTAAGACGTTGTCCTGTTCGATTCTCAGCTAGAGCGTCTTCTGTGTGGAGACATGCGTGAATGGGTGTATCTTCGTTGAAGGTTGTGCGTCAGGGCCGGCAACTCTGCACGTAAAAATCTACTGCCAAACATGAGCAGACCGGAGTTCTGCTGTGGCGACCCCCTAACCGGGAAAAGCCAAAAGAAGATTTTATCCTTTATTAATTTAGCTGCACAGTAATATACTCAATTTATTTCTGTTATATCACATGAATTTTTCTTAATAGTCCTGATTACAGTATTTATCCATTTTACCAGTCTTCTAACATTTTGGGTCATATTTACTTTCTGTAATCTATTTTTTCATCTATCTTAATATGTTGTCCAACTTTATTAAATGAAGGTCTCCCATGAGATCCTTTTTTTCTGGACTGAGAGCATCTTCTTTGCTTTGTTGGTCTCCATTCCCTGTGAGTATTCCGCAGAAAGTTTCAGAACATCTTTCTGTGGCATATTCTACTTCATCTGCTGCTTCTTCATATGAGAACTTTTTGGCCTATCACTCCACAACATTACCTGTGTCACAGTTGCCTCTGTTTCCTGCTCTTTCCCTTGCTATGCAGCTTCAATACACTTTCATACTAGTCTCCTACAGAAGGATCCAGAGCATCACCATGTGGCAAATCTTCTTCAGATGCCTCGTGCTCTTTAATCTGGGGACCCATTGTTCATTCATGCTGTGACAATACCTGTGCTGGATTCTCCTCAATAAATTCTTCACTTCACAGATAATCCATAACTTCTATTTCTATTTGTTTAACTTCTTCCTTACTAATCTTTTTACATTGCCTCTTTGTTTTCTTACTTTTTGTATTGTGAATTTCCATACCTGGGTACTTTTTCTTATATTTCTGTTCAAATATCTTTAGTGCTGTCCTTTTTTTCTGATTAATTTGGCTTTTCCTTTGCATAAATATTGCACCATAGCAGATCTCTTTTTCTTCTCTATGTCCATGTTTCTTTTCTATTGTTTGTGTCTTTCGGCTTTTCCCGGTTAGGGGTTGCCACAGCGGAACTTCGGTCCACTAATGATTGGCAGTAGAGTTTTACGTGCTGGCTTGCCAGGCCTAACGCGCAACCTTCAATGAAGGAACGCCTATTCACACACGTAACCACACAGAAGACGCTCTAACCGAGAATCGAATGGGCAACATCTAACTGTGAGGCGACAATTACCTTTCAAAAATATCTGGGATTTGGTGTTTATATTTTTACACTTCCTCAGTCATTGTTTTTCCAGATGTCCCAAAGTTTCTTTGTCTATGTAATGTTTTTCATGGATCTACTGTATTAATGAATTTTTTTATTTGAAGCTTTTCACAGTTTTTTTATGTGCAAGTATTTTTCTATCTTCTAATTTCTCTCTTAATCTTTCTGAATATCTTCTATCTGGAAATTCTGGGCTTCATCAGTAATAGCAACAACACATACTTTCTTCCTTATCCTCAGTAGTCCACTTTGTCATCTTTATGGATCTTTTTTGACCTGTCAGTTTTTGTGATTTTTGTGAACTACTACTTCCATCTACCACAGTGGGACATCCTCCCCCTGAGCTTGCCATAACACTACTGTAGGAATGTTTCTGTATCTTTACCATTCTACACTGCCTTTTTTCCAGTCTTGGCACCACTGCATACACCATGATTGGGCACTTTTTTATCCTGGGACCTATGCGCCCAGCTGTCTTCTTTATTTTTTTTTAAATTACCGTTCTCCTTGACATATATTATATAGAAATACAGTCTATATATCAGTGCTGTCTTGGAGATATTTTGTAAAAAAAATGGTCCACCATGTGAAGGTACTCACCAAGACCTGAGGATGAATTCAGTTCTGACAAAATTACTGTCTAATTCTTGTTGATTTCATCATCTGTCTCCATTCAAACTCCTTGGGGTTGGTTAGAGAGGTGGTAGATGATATATCTGGGCAAGCTGAAAATAAAACTGATAGTGGGGGATATAGCAAAGGCTTTTGATAGTTTGGAACATGGGCAGCAATGGGAAATAATGAAGATGAATGGTGTCAAAGTAAGGGTGTTGTAACTGTTAATGTGTACTTAAAGTAAAGGTGGGTTAAAATATTGGTAAATGATGGATTAAGTCAAGGGATACCGTTTTAGTGATGTATTAGGCAGGGCTGTTGGATGAGTGGAATGTTTTGATTTTGCAGTTGTAATGAATATGATAACTTGACAAATGAATGACAGCCATGGTGAGGCAAAATAGTTTGTTATGAATGAGGTAGAACTTCCGATTTTTATTTGTTCTGCTGATGATTTAGTTATTGTAGATAAAAATAAAATATGGATGAAATAAGTATTGACACTAGAAGTAATTTTATTAGATCATTTGGATTCAGCTTTGAACAAAGAAAAATTAAAGGATTAGGGGATATGGTTAAGAGCACACCTGATTAGTAAAGGCATCACCTCGAGAGCAAAAGAGATTAAAATACCCTATATGCTCTGCATTAATCTGGCCCATAAATGTGTATAAGGCCCATTTGGCATGTGCTGAACTGATCACCGGCATCAAATGGGGAGACCTCAAAGGTTTTTAACAAAGAAGATCAAGGGGCTCCAGAATGTGCCTTACACTGACCGACTAAAGTCCCTGTCACTGTACTTCATGTTGTAGACACTTCTTAGGGGAGACTTATGCCTGGCCTACAGAGCAATCCAAGACCCAAACTTAATGAACTTGCTGCATATCAGTAAATCAAACTGGACTAGGGCTACCCATTTTAGGGACCTAAATATGGCCTGCGACTTAAATAGGACATGCTGGAGGGACAGGTTTATCTCCCAGTGAATGCCACATCTTTGAAACAGGCTACCAATTCATGTGAAGCAGAACACCTCTATCATACTGTCCAAGAGGAACCTGGAACAGTGCATGGGGCACCATAAATTCTTACCAGAGATAGCACCCACAACCCTCTTGGACATGGGCAGTCATCACTCAATGCAATCGTGGGTATTGATGAGCATTTTCATTGTATTACAATGGGTTGAAACAGCTAGGCTTAAAGTGACCTCCAGGTCGATAGCCTATTAATCTCCTGTGATCCAATGATCCTAAGATGGAGGCTGGATAGTTTTCTATGTAAGAATTTTCAGTTTTGGGTATCAGTTTTTTGGAGGAAGTAATACAGGAACAATGGGAGAGTGTTTTGAAGGAAATTACAGATTGTTTTGTAAATGTTTAGGCTGTCATTTGTTGTTATAAAGATGTACTTTATTAATTTTGTCATGTTAGGGAAGTCAGGTTATTTGGATTCAGTATATATCTGTATATACAACTTCAATTAAAAAGAAAATGAATAGTTACAAGGTTTTTTTTTATTACTATTATTTGGAAGTCAAGGTTAAACCCTATGAAAAGAGGTGTGATGTATATGGATAAAAAGGGGAAATTGGAGTTAATTATCCCTGTCATATATGTGGTATTTTTAAATTTGTTTTGGATATTAGATAAAATGAGTAAAGCTACTCAAAATACTAGCCAGGATTATGTGAAGTAAATATGTGACTTTTTGGAAAGAAAATAAGACAACATAAAAGGCTGTCTAATTTAAATAAATAGCAAATAAATTAATGGCAATGTAATATTTTAATGTGGAAATTAAATGTAGGGGAATAAGCGGAAAAAGAAAATTATGGTATAAAGAAGTAATGAATATTTTTATTATGCTGACCTGTGGGATATGTTAGGTGATGATGTTAAAAAGTCAATATAAGAAAAGAAACAAAGAAAATAAGAAGGCAGAAACATGCATGTCCACAGAGGGGGTTGGCTTTATTGGCCTGAAATAGTCCATAAATACACTTAAAGTTAAAAGAAAAAGTCATGGACATTCAGAATTGCCATTTAGCTGATACACCTGATATCCTTAAGGGGTAATTTGCATATATCCCATGTTACCTCTGATAGAAGAGGTTTAAGGTATCACAGTGGAAGGTCTAGCTATGTTATGAGAGGTTAAGAGAGTTTGGAAGTAGATATTTGCTAAAAATGTTTTGTTTAGTGTTAGTGAAGTAAATATTAATTCTCCATGGACAATATAAAGGGATGAGCAAAGAATGAATAAAAGATTTTGATATATATTTTTTTAATTTCATGTGAAGTTTGGAGGGAGCAAATAGACTAGCTATTATTTAATAGGATGAGGGTCCTTCTGAATATTATTCATAGAATAAAAAAACATTGTAAAAAAGGAATGAGAATGAAATGTGAAAATAGTTTTGTTCCCTAAGATGTTGAAAGGAAAACGAGAGTGAAAGTGATCACATGTAGTTGTAAATATAAATATATGCAAATATGTAAACGCGTAAATAAATTAAACAGAACCCCTACTCTGTGTTTTAATTAGTGTCATGCCATCTTTTACATTGACCTGAATTACCAGTAACTGTAGCATGGGAGCTCAGTTTAATGTCTCATCTGAAGGACAGCACTCACAAGAGAACCGCACCTCTTATTATACTGCACTGCAGTATTAGTATCAGAAAAACTGGCTCATCTCCCAAGCCCTGTTTACACTTAGCAAGGGTACCAGAACTTGTCAGACACCTGGGGTACATGGCTAGACATAAAAAGGCCCCAGTGGTTGTCAGCCAAATACACACCTGTGAAGCTATACGTATTCGGTGTGGGAATAGTACCCTCAGCCTTCTGATCTTCCAGTATCCAAGGCAAGTGTGTTGTCTATTGAGCCAATTACACTAGTATCAGTGTCTCTTCAAGCTGTTTAACACTGTCAAATGATACACGCTGGTGTGCAAATTAACAATGAATGCTGCAACAGTAGGAGGAGAGTGAAAGGCTGTGTGTATGTGTGTGTGTGTGTGTGTGCGTGTGTGTGTGTGTGTGTGTGTGTGTGTGTGTGTGTGTGTGTGTGTGTGTGTGTGTGTGTGTGTGTGTGTGTACCCATGTGTGCATGTGCACTGTGTTTAGAAAAGGAACTACAGATGTGGATAATAAATCGTCGGTTATTATACAGCTTTTCTTACAATTCCACATTCTATATAAAAGGCTCAGAATATTGCCTTTGTAAGATTTTATTTTTTTACACTTCTAATATTGTTACATGATTTACTGTACTTAAGGGTGACATATACTGTTAGATAAGTTGCTTGACTCTCATGAGATCTATTTATTCATTAGCTCTGACATAAAATACTTGCAGGAATAATTTAAAACATGTGTCACTACATGTCTCTTTCATGGCATTGTACAGCCATTCTTGTTTGCCTCTTTATATTTGGCTCTTTATATGTAATCATTCATACTGTATGATGGTGCTGCAAAATTATTATTCTTTTCTAAAAGATAAAACCGGGTAATATAATTCTGATGTGTCTCTGGATAAACTTGTCAGTCTCATTTTCATTTCTTTGTAGGTAAATCTTTCCATTATCCATAGAAAAAGAAAGTTGAGAAATCACTTTCGTACTTAAGTAACAAAAAAGGCAGCAGTTGTACAAAACACTTTATATAACACAGCTGGTTAGAATAGTATTACAGTTTTTCTTTTGATACACAAGAATTGTAGCCAAAACAAAACAAATTAAAATGTACCCCTCTAGGATGACCTGCATGTACAAAAATATAACTTGCTAATTCTACACAGAATTCACAGAATCCTGAAGATTAGGAATATATAGAATATACATAGTGGGACATATGACTTGTCTTATGTTTCATTAACACAGTTGTGTTGACTCTGCTTAGAATGAAGAGGATCCCATTTTTTGAGTACAGTGCCTTGACTTTTTTGTTTTGAGCATTCCTTCAGTATACGGATGAAGATCAGTTTTGACATATCTGCTCTATTGTGCAACATTTTCACTTTACAAGGAACCCTGCAGTGATGATTTAATAAGAAAATGACTTTCCTGGATGTTTTTATTGTCTTTTAACTCTTGTATAGAACTGAAGGAACAACTCAGATTTACCTATGCCCATTCTGCTGTACCCGTTTTGTGACCCCATTGGCCTGCTTTCTCATTAGACTGCCAAAGTGAACTAAATAAAAATCTTTTAACAGAGTTTTTGAAAGATGATGTACTGTCTGAACACCACAATGTGGAAGGTTCTTACCCCCTTCTCAGTATTTAAATATACTAACTGACATTGTACCAACTTAAAGAAAAAAAATATACTTATTCCATTGTCATGTCAGGATGTTTAATAGACAACACTGGCATAATAGATGTAGTAAGAACTCCATGAGGTCTATTGCAAATTGATTTATTTTACTTCTGTGTACCAAATCATTTGATAATCACCACAGGTTTATACTTTCATATTTTCATAAGTTCTTACTAGGCTATTGACTCTAGATGATATTTAGAAGCCTAGCCATGCATTCATATGACATTTTTGCCCTTCTAATTGAAATATGAAATAGCCCAGAACGGTGGAATGTTTACATTGTTACCCCTTTCCATAAGGGACAAGGGTGCTACTCCAGGGATGGATTTGTGGTTTCCCATCCATTCATCTAGATTACATTTGACTAAAGAAGTTCTTTGTTTAATGTGGCTATCTATCCCTTCCAACATTTTCTAGTTATGTTGCAGTAGAGATTAAGCCTTCTGAAGTGGGTGTTTATACCGCCATTGTACTTGCAGATCAAACCTAAGAGGATAGGATCTGTTTAAGTACTGTATGCAAGACAGAGGTTACCCCTAGATATCCTGTATGACACCAAGAACAGGGACAAGGCCACTGATTTTCTTGGTGATAAAATGCTGTGTGATGTGTCTGGACAGGTACGTGCCAAAGGGGGCATTAGACACAATGATCAGCCTAATAAGTGCTGAATGCAGTGGAATGATCAAATCCCTGGACCTGGACATCAATCATACCATTACTAATAAGCACTGCAATGAAAATGTTCTTTCTTACAATATTGGATAGATGGTAATCAAAGGGCAGTTTACTGTCTACATAGGCTCCCAGGTCCATATCTACTTGATTGATTTTCATGGGTGAGCTATCAGTGTGATAGTCAGAGGGGATGTCTACCTTGCAGTAGGATACTACTGTGATGACCCTCCACTGGACCAGTAATAAAGGAACCTCAATCCTCATCACTGGCACCTGTGGGGGATGTTCACTGGGAGGATAACAGGTACACACACAGTATTTCCAGATACAGCTTTCTGCATCAAGTGCAGTTTCCCTTAAGAACACACAGAGACCACAGTTAGTCCAGGGCTGGTTTCTACCTCTTTCTGCAGATCCCCAGTAAGACTCCACACTGGCACAGCTATAGAGTTGAGACCTCAGCTGAGTGACCAAGCCAAGACGTCCAGCACCCTCTCTGTCCAACCAGTGCTTCATTTCCCTGCCCAAGTAGCTGACACACACACACACACACACACACACACACACACACACACACTCTTTGGAGGTTGATTTACACACACACACACACACACACACACACACGGGAAAGGCTGGCACAGGTTTACTAGCTATGCCCCCTTCTGCCCAGACTATAAGGTAGTTACCACTGCCACTAGTCACTCCTTATCAGCTACTTTAGGGCCCTTAACAAAGGGTGTCCAGTTTTATTGTGTAATATTAATACTAATACAAATGGTAGTTTGACCAAGAGCAAGGCTGTTAGGAGTGGCGCACACAGTGTCACCAAATAAATTTGCAAGTACTCTTAAATATCTCTACACAGATCAGCCGCAATGAAATGTTTAAATATATTTAATAATAAATAATAAAAGAACAAGAAAATACTCAGTTTATATTCATGGTGATATCAGAGTTCAAAATCACAGGAAATAAACATTGCAGGACAGGCTCAGACAAATAAACAAAAATATCTAGACTAAGCTTCACTATATTCTTGACTGAATCTAAGAGAGTTACTATACCCTAGCAACTTACTTAGTGCAAGGCAGATGTGGTGAATTGTACTTCTTGTTGTCAGGTCCTAGACGGAATGCAGAATGCTCTGTCCCACTAAGAGAATTCTCAAAAAAATATCTAAAATATTACTGCTGGGATAGCTTGCAGAATGACATAATTTCTGGTCATCTGACTTCTAGTTCTCAGGCAAACCCCCATTGCTTGCAGCTGGCAGCATTTAGCATCTACCTGTAAAAATACACAGACAAGGGCTTTTGCTCAGATCTTTGGGAGGTACTAGAAGTGATAAAACAATTGCATTCCTTTATGCTTTCTAAGTAGCAATTAGTTCACCCCCAAAGAGAATACAGAAAGCTTCCTAGTACAGACTTTGTGTCTCTAGCTACATTAAAACCTGTCTCTTTATGGCCTAGCCTATAAAGTGATTTAATTTCAAATATTTTTCTCAAGTATTTTGGACTGAAGTTAATCCTCTGTTTTCCTCTGTTAACAATATACATTTAAACAGTTACAATAGTGCATGTACATTTCTGTTCTCTTCCAGTAGGGCACACTGTGGATACATTTTAAGCACAAACACTTCACATATACCTTTTCAGTGCAAATATCTGTACAAAGCAGTTTAATATACACAACATACAATTCTAATACATTTGTAACACAAGCATCTTGTGTAAATTAGTCTGATATTCACAAATGACATATAATTATTTACAAAATTCCAGCTAGCTGTGCTGGCAGTACCTCCTTTTGTCACAACTACTATGCATTTTTGGCCTTTAGCTTTAATCCATGGTTTTGACACCAGCCATTTGTTAGGAAAAGGTCCTCTTGAAGGATCCTGGTGTCATCCAGAAAGTTAATAATGGCACCTAGTTTTACAGCCATCAGTAAACATGGTCAGCCATATCCCCTTAACATTTTCTTTGAGCTCCAGGAAGTAAATGCCAAAAAGGAGTGGCCCAAGGACAGAGCCAAAGGATACACAGGTGGTAACAAATCTTTTAGAGGAGTTGGAACTACCCACCCTGATTTCCTGGATTCTGTTTGTGATCTAATTTGCTATCCACTGAGTTACACATTGGCTCTGTGCAACAAAAGATAATGCACTGGACTCCAGTTGAAATGCTAAAAAGTGCTTAAAAGGTTGTGGGATCAAGTTCCACCAGAGAAAGATTTTTAAAAAATTGCTCATTTAGTGTAGTCAATTAATGCTGCAGATTTCAGAGTCAAGGGGGCATGCTTTGAAACCACTTGGGAAGGTTAACATAATGGTTAAGATGTTTAGCTCACAAACACAAGGTATGGGGTTTGATTCTCACCTTTGATAAAAATTAGCTTGGCTTAAAATGGCCCAAATGGTCAGCTAGCCTAGTACTTACATATGAACCTTTGATTGACATTTAGCTGGGAATGTTTATTAATGATACCCAAGTGTGGAATGGTATCAAATAGCTAAACAAGATCTAAATATGTGGTGTGTTTTGATTTACCCCTCATCCATTGCTTCAGTAACCTTCTCAAAGAAGTCAACCAGGTTGGGTAGGCAGTATCTGCCACTGAGAAAACTGAGCTGGCTTGGGACAAGGGTTTCTAGGTCACCCATATCATTGTTTATTAATTCCATAATAATCCTTTCCATAGCCTTGCAGATGAGGCTTGTCAGACTTATGGGTCTATAAATTCCTGGATCAGTTGGTGCCCTACCTTTTTGCATGGAGATGAGTGCTGCTGCCCTCCATTCATCCAGTACATTGCCTGTTTGGAGGCTGATATTGAATGATTTCTGTAAGAGATTTGCAAGGTCCTGTTTCACACTAACTATATAGTATCTGGCCCCATAGAAGCAGTGTTCCTGGCCTTGGAAATGCCCTGAGGTGAGAGTTGGGTGTTAAAGTGCAGGTCAGTCTGCCAGTCATGCACACTGTCCTTTCTCCACTCCTTTGGCAGCTTATGCAGTCCACAGGTGCTGTTCTTGAGAGGTGCAGTCAAGATACTATATATGCTAAATCTCACAATTAAGCAGCCGACAGCTATGCAATGTGGGCAGCATTCCTTGTTGTTGTTGACACATCTGCACATCTGCACTGCTGCGACAGTCTCCCTAAGAGTAGGTGAGCTAGTGTTGTCCATTCATTTGCAACTTCCCCACCTAGTCCTTTCACCACTTGTGCCACTGGTCAATCATGGGTCATCTAGTGTACAGTAAGGAATTTAAACCACTGTGCCTTGGAGTCAAACACAGTCTGGAGCATTCTTTATCTAGCATCATCTGCCAAAAGCCTTGGCTTGCATCTTGTTCTGAGAAAAAAATAGCATTTGGCATTTCTGAGACCATTTATTCAGCCGTAAGCAAAGGGTAATTTTCACATGAATATACATGAATAGAAATGGAAATCTTGTTTTCATTTACAATGATAATATTATTCATCCATTCTCTTGGCTGTAACTGTTTCTTAATGATATCCAGGCTTCCATTATTTTAGCTCAAGTTCATCTTTCATTCAAAGTGGCACTGATGCTTTGCTGGGAGCATATATCCATGGCAATGCATCAGGTTTTGTTTGTATATGATACGCTCCTGGAAAGGATTCTAAGCCTATAATCAAATCAGCACATCCATACAGGATATCTCAGAGGTTACCATAGCTTTGGAACAGACTCCTACTTCATGTCAAACAGAGTATCTCTTTGGCCCTCTTCAAACGCAATCTGGACGATTGGTTGGGTGACCATAAATTCACCTCGGGGGTTCCACCTGCGTCCCTCTTGGATTATTTTAGCTCAAGTTCATCTTTCATTCAAAGTGGCACTGATGCTTTGCTGGGAGCATATATCCATGGCAATGCGTCAGGTTTTGTTTGTATATGATACGCTCCTGGGAAGGATTCTAAGCCTATAATCAAATCAGCACAGCCATACAGGATATCCCAGAGGTTACCATAGCTTTGGAACAGACTCCTACTTCATGTCAAACAGAGTATCTCTTTGGCCCTCTTCAAACGCAATCTGGACGATTGGTTGGGTGACCATAAATTCACCTCGGGGGTTCCACCTGCGTCCCTCTTGGACAGGGGCAGTAGGTGCTGATCATGGAAATAATGGTAAGAACTTGGCTAGGCTTGTAAGGGCTCTAGGACCATTAGCCTAGTAACTTCCTATGATCCTAGGATCCTATGATACATTGTAATGGTTCTGCACAGTATCTGAAATATCTCTATGACACTGTGAATGATGATTTAGATATAGGTATTTTAGTGAGGTATTTCTGCAGCTTTTCCAGTTGTTGCAGATGTCTTGAGAGGTACATACCAAATGGGGCGTTGTATTCTATAATGGGTCTAATGAGGGATGAGTACAGTGGGACAATGACCTCCTTTTTTCTGGATGTAAAGCCCTTAGTGATGAGGTGTGCCACATAGAAGGGTTTCCTGACTGTTGTGGCAATGTGGTTATCGAGGTGAGACCACTGTCCACCTGTGTCCCTAAGTCTCTTATCACACTTTTGGTGTTTAGTGTACTGCCATCTATGTGGTAATTCACAGGTACATGTTTTTTTCCCAAAGAGGATAACTATATATTTCTTGGCATTGAGATTGAGCCCATGGCTCTGGCACCAAGCATCTGTTTCTGTAAGGCCCTTTTGTAGAATATCCACATCATTTGAGGATTCAGTAATGGCTCCCAATTTGCAGCCATCTGCAAACATTGTTAGCCAGAGTCCTTTAGTGTTGGCCTGTACTTCAGAGAACCTTGAGGTACTCCACTTGTCACTTGTATGGAGCTGTATTTGGAGTCGGCTACTTTTACAATGTGGGTTCTGTTAGTAAGCCAGTTGGCAGCCCATCGAGTGACGTAGGGATTAATGCCCAGCTTAGTAAGTTTATCTGTGATTCCAGAGTGGGGGATGGTGTCAAAGGCCTTGGTGAGGTCCAGATAAGCTGTGCGGACTCCCTTATCCTCGTCCACAGCTCTGAAGACTGATTTGAAGAAATCAATCAAGTTCAGGAGACAAGATCGGCCCTTCATGAACCCAAACTGGGTGGGGTCCAGTGTTTGAAGGTTGCCAATATCTTTGTTTATAAGTTCCATGATAATACATTCCATGGCCTTGCAGATCAGGCTCATCAGACTGATGGGGCGGTAGTTCCCAGGATCCAAGGTGGATTCCCCTTGTGGAGTGGGATGACTGTAGCTGTGTGCCACTCAGTGGGCATGAAGCCTGAGGTGAGGTTATGATTAAACATGACACTTTGGTGAGGTGCCAGTTCATTTTGTAGTTCATGTAGTACACAGCCTGGGATGTCATCTGGTCCCATGGATGCTGCATTCTTAGCTTTGGAGAGTGCAGTTTTGTGTGGCCATTATTACTGGAATTTGACAATCTTTCAGTATTGAGATGGGCCCTTTAGGGGGTGAGAGGGGGGGGTTAAATGGCACTGAATCGATCTGCCAGGATATTGGCAATATCCTTGGGATGAATATATTTAATGCCATTCTGTTGTAGCTCAGAGCAGATCTGAGCATTACCATTTAGATACTTGACATAGCTATAGAATGCCTTGTGGTTGTCTTTGGAATCTTTGGGAATTTTATTTTCGTAATTAGCTTTGGAGGATTTTATGTGGAATCTCAGCTTATTACTGAGGCTGGTAATATGGTTTATTTTGCTGATTCTGAACACATGGTGTCCTTGGTTTTACACTTTGAATTTATTTTGCCATTCCAGATTTTTTACCAGCCACACAAGACTAAATATTATGACAATTCTCTTCAAGTACAATTGTCTGATAAAGAAGTCTAAACATTTTGGACTTGCCTGTTAATAGTTTCTGAACCAATTGTGCCACACAGTGACCAGAATCCATTACTACCACTGTAGACGCAGGTTTCCATTGAGTGCCACACAGACCTAACATTTTAAAAATAGTTCTGGTAAAATATTGTACTCTGCTCCTGGATCAGATTTACATACAACATTTTATCCATTCTTAGTACTTTATTCCAACAGTGTGCTTTGCTAGCCTGTTTCACTTTTTTGGATGAAGTTTTGATTTCATAGTAACAGGTCTTTTTTTTACTTTTGAAGTGCCAACAGACTATTTTCATACCTCTATGCAGTATGCAAATTCATTTGAACATACATTTCTTTTTACTTTTACACATCTTTCTTGTCCATTAGCAGAGATTCTGCAAGCTTTACTAAAAGCAGGACAAGGCTTTCACTTTTAGTCATAGCTAGACCCGCACCTGCTACAAGCTTCAATCAAAATGAAGCAAGTATTTCAATGCTGGATAATTAATTTGTTATAATAAATTTCTTTTTGGATTTACGTTTCATATCTATTATTCCTACAGTGCATTTTGCCTTTATTTTCAAATTTGCCTTACTATTTGAATTACACTTTATTTTACAGACCCCCCATTTAAATTTAATTCCACCTGTATTCACCCCTTTTATGGAAAACTGTCTTTACAAATGTCAGTTTTATAACTATGTTCAGATGATTTACAATTGTTATTTTACATGATCTACTTCCTCTGTGCAACTAACCTCTGTACAACTCTTCTCTAATCAAGTGTGTATGTATGTAATGTATGTTCCTCTATTGATTATACTTTACTACGTTTTGCTATGTAATATTACTTTTTGCTTATTTTTACTATATATTATGAAACTTTTCTCTCCGGGCCTCCATTGAAAACAGGCTCCTTGGACTCCCCGGTCATCAAACTGGAAATAAATAAATAAATAAATATTTATATGTCCACTAGTTAACTTGTATAAGAAACTATTAAGCAAGATCAGTCTTTTAAGAGAAACATTCCTGATGTTATCTACAGCTGTGGATGTGTGCAAAACAAGATAAAGCAAATGCCAAAAGATTTAATGATTACCTTTTATTTTTTTCTTTCTTTCTTCATGCTGTTTTTGTTCCTCGCTGTAAACCTACAGTTAGTACCACGAGAATAGGTGAACTGTGGAACAAATGGAAAGTTATTGGCTGTGTTATATGTTTTATTGCATGTTTAGGTACTGTATTCATACTTTGTAGTGACTAGTTTTCATTCAAGAACAGAATGCATGGGCAAACACTTTAGGTACAATTCTGGATGTTGAGAAACAAATCTTATTTAAGCAGCAGAAGTGATATGCAATGACATTCAAGCGCTGGACACATTGTGCTTTCAAGGGAAACAGAAGTGAAAGTTTGTTCAGTAAAAGGATATTGTGATTAACAAAATAACTTTGATATGCTAATTTGACTGTGCTACTGCACCAAGTTGGCTTGGTAACATGTTAGTGGATGTAGTCTTGTCTGGGATAAGTATGACAATGTTAATTGGTGTTTGTTGGCAGTATATTCTCTTATACTGAATACTGTGGGATTTAATCAGATAACTGTGGGAATTGGCAAAGCAGATGTCACAGTGGTTTCTACATATTAAGTATTTGGATGCATTTGGAAGTGTTTTGCAGTTAGTTTTTATTGAAGAAGCCTGAGATAAGAGTTAAGAGTCATAGCTATGAAGGGAAAATGGCACTGTTACAAAGGTTTGATTTAGTTCTTTATTTTTGTTTGCACATAGATTTAGTCCCATAAGTATACACTCCGGTTTTTTTAGTGGACTCACCCTCTTCATTATTATAGCCCTTTAGAAATCTGAGTGACAAAAAGGAAGTTGTTATTTCACATGCAAATGTTCTAATAAGTAAGTAAAATGTGTTTCAGCAGTGAGAATTCCAGTGATGGAAGGAAACTGATTAGTAGGTTATATGAAGCAGGACTAAAACAATACAAAAGCAATCATTTGACCTGCCTTCCCAAAACATGCAAGGAGACAAATGACCTTGCAGTTTAGATTGGAACAACAGAGAACTACTAAACAATTTTTGAAGAACAACATTTACGCCAGAAATCCCTCCTTATGGCTGCCACATCAGTTCTAGAAAACATGTACAAAAACAGCCTGGAAATACCGAAATATTCAGGATGCTCCAAGAATTCAAAGCCCTTACACTTCAACAGCATCAAGAAATGAGAGATGCACTGTTTAGACATTAACGGACATTAGAAAAGCTTGAATGGATTACAAGTGACATGAGAGCAGAATAAAGGAGACAGGAGACATAGATTCAAAACATTTTTTTTTCACAGAAAACCCACCTGTACTGGACTCAGCTGCTGACATTGAAATTAAGATTACATACTCAAGTCTGCAGATGTTCGGTGTCTCCAGTGAGAACGACTGGCATGATAATTTTGCTGCAGGGCTGGCTACCTGAGCTGACATGAAGAAACATGGGTCAACAGCATATAATGGCAGTACACTTTTCATGTGGCCCAAAACTGGCCAATAAGTCAATCAATCCCAGCCCTGTTAATGTCAGCTTTCTTCCTTTCGTACTGCACATGAGATATTAAAGGTGGCTCGGGCATTAGCTCTACTAACTTTTAAAGGGGAGCAACTGACAATGACTCATCTCAAGTTATTTGAGATCAAAGAAGGCACCAATGACAATTAATAACTGCATTATAGAGACAGCAAATCAAAGCTTCATTCAGATGCCTATTCACTTTGAGGGTTTCCACAAACCATAAAGACTGACTAAAATGATTCTGATGAGGCTTGTAAGGTGCATAGTTTGGGAAGTGGTAAAACCACCCACCATGTTCTTGATCTTCCATTAATTTATTACTACTCAAAGCTGTTAGATGACAGTGTAGCTTTGCTGAATCATTGAATCAAGCAAAAATTCACTAGTTTTCTGTTTTTTTTTCAGGAATATGCACGGGTTACCTGTAATATGGAAAGATAAATGGGCACTTAGTATGCACCTAGCATTCACTTGCCAAGGAAAAGACAAGGAAGAGAGACTACTCAGCCAGTTTTCAGAGGTAGTGGACACCTTGCTTCTCTCAGTAATACACATCATGCTACATCTGAATAAGTTATGATTTTTGAGTCTAAGTTTAATGGGTTTATAACCTTAAGAAGAATGCAAGATCTTGACTCATTTTAGGGAGCAAAAAAATAGACATTCTCATATTTCACCAAAAACATTTGATCAGTCTTTGCCTTAAAAATATACAAAGCTGAACAGACTGGGGTGTAAGGAAGTGGTATCTGCTGTTCACTCCTCGGGGCAGAAATAAGAGAGTTGCTTTACAGGTAGCCCACCCTGTAGATGTAAAAGTGTTAAACTTGTGGCAATTCCCTGATGGATTTCAAAGCTTGCTGCGGTGGGGGCTTACTATTGTGACATCAATCAACATCCTGCCAAGTATGACCCCAAAGCAGTCCATCCATGGTGACTCCACTTTATAGAAATGCTGAAGAAATACCATTTTAAGATATTTCAGTTGTTTTGTAAGCCTAAAGGGTACTGACATAGTTAATACATCACTGAATCTGCTTTGTTCAAATACATGAGAATAACATTAGAAAGAGGGCAAGGCTTAGCAGATGAAGGGGCTCATTTCAGGGATCAGATAGTGGTGTTCTACATAAATCTACTTTCTCCTAAACAGAACATCCACTAGAGATGAGTTTGTTAATGTTAATGCAGAAAGAAAATAGCTTTACTGTGTGGTATGTAGCTGGGTCTATATTATAGTATCAAAGTTTTTAAACTTCGAATGCTATAATATTGACCTGTTTTTGTCGAAAACTCAAAATAGCAAAGCCACAGAACTTCGAAATCTTACCTAGGGTACAATTTCAGTTGTCTGTTCCATGGCTTTGCTATTTACTCTACTGTGGTGGGAAGGTTACAGACTGGGATAAGGTAAGTATGCGAACAGAGGTTACGGACCAGGATAAGGTAAGTCTGGGAACAGATCGGGGTAAGGTGAATGTGTGATAATTAGGGACATTAGGGTTAGGGAGCGGGTAAGGTGAGTGTGCGATAGGGACTTTAGGGTTAGGGAGCAGGTAAGGTGAGTGTACAGTAGTTAGGGGCTTTAGGGTTAGGGAGCAGGTAAGATGAGTGTGTGGTAGTTAGGGACTTTAGGGTTAGGGAGCGTGTAAGGTGAGGTTTGCGATAGTTACGGACTTTAGGGTTAGGGAGCGGGTAAGGTGAGTGTGCGGTAGTTAGGGACTTTAGGGTTGGGGTTGGGTTAAGGTGAGTGGATAGGTAGTAGTGTAGGGTTAGAATTATAGTTTTGTTAAGTGTATGTGTGTGGTTTATTTATTTTGGTGTGCTTGTGTTGTGTGTTTGTGTTTCAGAACAGCGAATGTTTTCCCTGGGAAAAAATTTGCTGTTCTATATGTTCGATATTTTGTGGTTTAGATATTTTAGGTACGATGAAATAGCATTCGCTATTTAAATCATATGATAGGCTAATAGAAACGCATGTAGCCCACTCTGATCATGTGTCCATCTTTCTTAAACTGCCCTGTTCACACATTTTGCTACTCAGATTATGACACCTAAACGCAGACCTTCAGAGAAATCTTTAACTCAAATGACCTGATTTCTGACATTTTGGAGGAGAGTAAGTACACTAGCTGTTTTTCTGTCATTATTAATGTTGCAGGGATTACAGAAGAGTCACTTAGGTGTGAAGCTGTGGGAAGAATTTATGCAGCCATTGGAACACTGGGAAGAACAAGGTGCTTACCTACAGAAATGTCTATGGCTACTAGCAGGTGTGAGGAGAAATGTGTAAACTTATAAAGACAAAAATCCATTAAAAATAAAAGGATGATTGAGCTAGAGAAGCTCCACTAGAACTTTCTCATTCCATTTGTAAAAAGTGAAACGCGTCTTCTGAATCTGTATGACTTAGTAAGGTATATACTAGCTAAGCTAAAGCATCTCGGTACAAGTGATCTCATTTATGGAAGAAAATATATCTTAGACATATTCGTATCCTATGTACTCGGGATATAGGGCTCCAAATGGAGACATGATAAGTCAGCAAGCAAAGGAGAGTAGTATTGCTGAAAATGAGTTCATCCTCAAGTCTTGGTGAGTACCTTCATGAGGTGGACCCTGTTTTTCACAAAACCTCACCAAGATGACACTGATATATAGACTGTATTTTATATAGCATATGTCATGGACAGAAGTAGGTCAAACATTAATTTAGCCTGGGTCCACAAGACCCAGGATAAAAAAGTGCCCAATCCTGGTAGGCGCACTGGTACCAGGACTAGAAAAAATGACAGTGCAGAATCCTGAAAATACGGAAACATTCCTACAATGGGGCCAGGCCCAGGCGAGGATGGCCCCCCTGTTGTAGAAGGAAATAACAGTCCACAAAAATCTCAAAAACTGATAGGCCAAAGAAGAGCCGTAAGGATGATAGAGTGGACTATTGAGGATAAGAAAGAAATTCTGTATTGTTACTATTATGCAAAAAGCCTGGAATTTCCAGACACAATATATCCAAAATGATTAAGAGATAAACTAGTGGAAAGAAAAAATACTTCCACAAGAAAAAACTGTCAGAAGCTTCAAATAAAAATTTGTGTTCATTAATACATCAGATTTATTAAAAACATTATATAGACCAAGAAACTTTGATCTGTTTGCAAAAAGAAGCATCTAAGGAAGTGTGAAAATATAAACAACAAAACCTAGAGATTTTTGAAAAGTATAAAAAAGAAATATGGACATGGGAAAGAAAGAGATTTGATGTTTTGCAATATTTATGCAAAGTCGAAAGCCAAATTAATCACTACAAAAAAGGCAGCCCCAAAGATATTCAAAGAGAAATACAGGCAAAGGCAACCAGATATGGAAATTTTCACTATAAAAAATAATATCCCAAAGATGGAATGCAGAAAAGATTAGTAAAGTAAAAGTTACAAAAAAATAGAAGTTTAAGTTATGGAGTGACTGCAAAGTGAAGGATTTGGTGTAGAAGGTCTGACACAGGTTACATCACAGCATGATGGAACGAGTCCCCAAAGTAAGGAGAAACAGGAAGCTCAGGAGATATCTGAGCAAGAAATATGGACATGGGAAAGGAAGATATTTAGTATGATGTAATATTTATGCAAAGGAGAAAGCAAAACAAATCAGTACAAAAAGAGCAACACTGATAATATTTGAAGATAAATACAGGCAAAGGAATCTAGACATGGAAAACTTTATAATAAAAAAATAAGAAGACAAAGAGGAAAAGAAGATTAGTAATGGAGAAGTTAAAGAAACAGAAACTGAGTTTATGGAGTGCCTGCGAAGTGAAGGATTCAGTGTAGAAAATAGAACTCAGAAAGCACCACAGGAAGATAGACCAATGGACATCCAAATTAAGGAGAAACCAGTGAAATGTAAAACAACAGGTCAGTTGCCATATGAAGATATTTTGGAGCCCTCCACAGGAAACCAGTATAAATGTTCACTTGATGCTGGACAGCAAGGGAAGGAACAGGAAACTGTGGCAACTCTGATGCAGTCAGTGTTGAGGAGTGATATGCCAGTGGGTTCCTATATGACAGAGCAATGGATGACACAGGATGAAATTGAAGAGAATGTGGCATAGGAAGATGCTATAGAACTTTCTATAGAATGCCCGCAGGAAATGGAGAACAAAAAATGTGACCTCAGTTTAAAAGAAAATGATCTAAAAGAAGAGTTGCTTGATTTAATAGAGATAAATAGACATATTAAGATTAATGAAAGAAATAGACTGCAGATGGTCAATAAAACCTAAAAAGTCAGAAGTCTGATAAAACAAATGAATGCAGTAATTAGGACTGTCCATAGAGATCCATGTGATATAACAGAAGTAAACAGGATATATTACTGTGTAGCTAAATGAATAACTGATTAAGTTCTACCACAAGAACACAGGGTAGTGAGGGAAAGGAAGGCAAGAAATCGAATACCACCACGGAAGTGTCAAATAGAGAAAACTATAAAGCAATTAAGACAAGAAATGTCACTGTTCGAAGAGTATAGAAGAGGGAACAGATCAACAAAAATACTCAGAAAGATAGATGTGATAAAAGCAATGTGCAGTATTATAATGGATCAGGATTTAGCATGCACTATTACAAATAAACTAAAACTATCAGCACAGGCAGAAAAAGTTAGAAGATACACAGATAAATATAAAGAAAAAGTACAAAATAAGCCATTTATTGATGAACCAAAAACATTTTATAGAGAATTGGGAAACAAGGTAAAAGGAATTAAAAGACCACCAAAAAAAAAGAAGACATTTTGGAGCAGTATTTATGAAGATCCTGTGGAACATAACAAAGATGCTAAATGGATATAAGAAGTAAAAGAAAGAATAAGAAGTTTAAAGGCACAAGATATGAAATGGGATGAAGTAACAGCCAGAGAGATTGAAACAAAGTTGAGAAAAGCCTCCAATTGGAAAACCCTAGGCCCAGATGCAGTACCTAACTTCTGGTTAAAAGTATTAATATCTTCCACAAAGATTTAGCCATGATTAAGAGCTATTAATATGCATACCCCGAACAGACACCAACCTGAATAACAATAGGAAAAACAATGCCCCTACTAAAGAGTGGACCTGCAAACTACCCTAAAAATTATAGACCAATAACTTTCCTTCCGACAACATATAAACTATACACCGGAATTGATGCCGACAGAGTTTATATTCATTTAGAAGAAAACTCAATTATGGCAATAGAGCAAAAAGGCAGTAAAAGAAAGTCATTCAGAACAAAGGATCATTTGTTGTTAAATAAAGTCAAACATTATGTTGTGCAAATATTATGGTATTGAAGTAGCTGAAAAACACTGGAAACATGAGCCACAAAGCATCATAGAAAATGATGAAGTCTTTATCACATGGGATCACCCATTACCAACACTCCAAAAGTCAGATGTGAGAAAAGCAGATATAGTGGTCCATGAAAAGAAGACAAAAGTAGCATTGATTATTGAAACGACTACAGTATCTTGAGTACAGAGAAAACAGAATGTTGCAATTTGCCAATGTTGTACATATTTTTATATTGGCAAAGCCATCAGACAATTTAGGTATAGGATTTACCAACATAATTATGACATCAGTAAGAAAGATGAGCGGAATGCTTTTTTTAGCCATCTCAAGAATTTTCCAACTCACTTTTTTAAGTTCACAGTTATTGATGGTGTAAAGTTTGATCTGAGAGATTGTCCCTGGGATATTTTTCTAGAATATCTGGAACTTTAAGTGGCAGCTCAGGTATAATGCTGGATGTGCCCTGGGTCTAAATGATGTCATTTCCATTGCTAGTTTTTTGAAACTGAGATCTATGCTAGCAATTTGATCTGTTTGCATGAACATGTTTTACATTTTATTACTCAAGGTAACTGTTTTATATGTTCAACAACAAATTTTTAATATCATTTTGTGGTTTGGTCATGAATTTATGTAATAGTAACTTAGCTGTTGCTTTAATTAAATTTTCATATGTGTTAATTGATTAATTAGGGATGGTTTCTGGGTATTTTAGCTGACTGTGTTGAGTGCTGTTTCATTCTGAAGAAGTCCAGCTATTTGGTGGATGAACGCGCTTAATTTTAATAAATTTGTTGTTGGAATTCCTGTGGTTGCTGTCATTTGTGATTACTGGTTGAGTACAGAGAGATACAAAGTCATACAATTTAAGGATTTGCAGGCAGAAATGAGAGCAATGTGGAAGAAAGATACACAGACAGTTCTGATAGTAGTAGGAGGAATGGGTCTTATAAAAACGAAGCTACAATTTTATTTAAATATGTTACCAATACACGTAACTCCGTACGAATTGCAGGAGTCATTACTGGGGGCATTGCAGGTGCTGCGAAGAGCACTTCTGCCTGACATCAGAGATTGAAACAATACTACTAATTTCATGAACTTTAACCGTACTTTGACTTAGGAATGGGGTTGTTTCCCGTCATGGTATTAGAAACCCAAAAGACTTGGAGAAATTAAAAAAGGGATATACAGGTTGACATGCATCAGAGAATTTGCACATTACTAAGATCTCTTTAGTTTAGCATAACTCATCCTAAAAGAGAAATGGCTTCTAGATGCTTAATTTGGTGGAGGAAATCAAAGGTGTGATTGACTTCATGAAGAAATTGTAGAAAACCTACCAGATGAGTTCTATAAAAATACTGAAATACTACTATGGGGGATTTTTAGGCAGTGTTTTGCAGTGATAAGTTACACCAGAAGACAGCTCCATCATGAAGACATATTAAGTCTAAGCAAGCTGTCCCTTCTCGTTGTTGAACATTATTTATTGGATTTAGGATTTGAGACTTCAGGGAGTTCCAGTAAGACTCAGTCACCTGAACCAATAGGAATTGACATGTTTGTTTTTTCTCCTGACTCAGAATGTGCAGGATAGTACCAAACCATATGTAGTCCTGAGACTGGATATGAAGAAAGCTTTTCTGAGATAGGATCCATTCTTGGTGCTAAGAGAGGATGGTCTTCTGGAGTGACTGGGTGGTATTTGGAGGACTTGTATAGCGATTCATCCATAGTAGTTAAAACATGTCAGATTATTTCAAAGAGAATTTGGATGGGAAAAGAAAAGAAGCAAGGGAGACAACTTTACCTTCGGTCTTAGTGTTAGTTACAGAGTCACCGACACAAGCAGTCAGATAGTTATGTGAAACGTGGATTTAAGGTAGGTGAGAAAGATCACACTCAATTTTTGTAGTGAATATATGCAATTCACCTGTCTGGAGCATGTATCAGTGTACATAAGGAATGAAGATAACAAGTTACATCTAATGGGGCATCTACTTTCTTTTCTTATGTATGGCAGGTTTAAATTCAAGTGGAGCATTATTCATTCTCATATGCAGGACTAAGGATTTTAAGAAGATATCAGGAGCTAGACAGTATGAATTTCAAGTGAGGCTCTGTAAATGGGAGTGAATGATATGCAGCAGTAGAAAAGCCTAGCCTTATCTCTAGAATCTTGAAGTCAGAATGCCCCTTTTTCCAAAAATGTTGGAAGTGACTGAATCATTGCAGATGATTATTTCAGCCCATGTACTACTGAGGGGGAGAAAGTAAATCATGATTACATGTGGTGGCCACAGAAGCCCAGTGGAGTTGCAGTGCTGCACAATGGATCAAGTGCACTAGGAGATCTATGGATCAGAGACACTGGCATATAATCCAGGGATTCAGAATCCTGTGAAAACAGGGCTCACTCTGATCACTTGTACACATGAAGCATTAAACACCTCACACTGAGAAGCAGTTGGAATTATGTGAGTGAGTATGCACTGGAATGATCAGAGCCTATTGAATTTTGTTTGGGGGGGGGGGGCAGGAAATTTGTTGGATTGAAAGATGTATTTAATATTCCCAACAATATTTTCTCAATTTTTATGTAAATGTTCCATTCTGTGCAAATATAGGGCTTGCAATACCTGAATAAAGTATGGAAGGGGTCCCAGTGAAACAACTACTATCCCAGCTATTAATAGTCCCTTTCCCAAGAAAAGTGTGGCTTTTGGGAATTTGTGGGTGAAATCTGTACATGTCAGAAGACTAAAAAGTCATAGGCATAGTCATGCTGGCACTTGATGAGTCAACATACCCCCCCCCCCGTATGGGGTGTATGCTGGTATTTAGTGAGTCAGCACACACTCTTCTGTATAGAGTATATGCTGCCACTGGGTGAGTCAGCATACAACCCTCAGTATGGTGTGTACGCTGGCATTCGGTGGGTCAACATGCACCCCCCCATTATGCAGTGTATGCTGGGATCTGGTGAGTCAGCCTACACCCCCAAATAAAAGGATATGAAATAAGTGGCCCATCAAGCTGAGTGAGTAGACAGAATGTTAGTATCATTGATGGTAGTGGATAGCAATAGGGTTTCCTCCCCTGCTAAGTGGAAAAAAACTCTTACATACATCTCTTATTTCTCTTACGTCAGTAATTTACATTCAACTTCCCTATTCATATACCCAAGTACGCATGTCTATCCAACCCTATCCCTCCCTTGCACACTTTTCATTGCATGTTATACCTACTCTCACTTGTTTATTCTATCAACCCATCCCTTAAAAACTACCCAGATTCCTCTATATGTTCACCCCCATAATACTTCTCCCACTCCTTTGCAGCAACATTGATCCTAACCCTGGCCCATCTCTTTCATCTTGAGTCTTAATTAACACCTATAGTATCAAGAACAAAACAAACTATCTAAACAGCTTTTTCTCCCAACGCCACCCTGACCTCATAACAATAACAGAATATTGGCTCAAACCCACCTCCCACCCACCATGTCTTCCCTGGGTGCAACTATTATCTTGATGGGAGACCTGGTTCTAGACCTGGAAGTGGAACACTACTGCTTTTTAAATCTGATTTAAATGTCCACCTCTTAGCCCAAAGCAACACTACCTCAGACTCTCTTCCTAATTGCTCGTCCCCTAAAAACTTTCTTATTCATCTTGCTGATGCTTACCTCCTTCTTCCCACCTCCTTAGCCAAATTTGAAACCCTTCTGCGTAAAATTACCTCCTCAATAAAAAAAATCTTAAAACCTTCATCCTACTAGGGGACTTCAAGCTCGATCTTTTTGGCCCAAATCAGATCAATATCCTGGAAATCCTTAATGACTTCAAATTCATACAACTTGTCACTGAACCCACCAGACCAAACCCTAGCAAGTCTCATCACTCACTTCTTGATCTTATTATTACTATAAACTTAGCATTGTTTCCTAAATTCTTATTCACCCCTCTTCCTTCAGTGACCATTGTCCAATCAGCTTCAATAGCTCTCAATACATAAAAAAAACCTCCCTCATATCATTCCAGAGCAAATCCTAAACCAACATTCTCAAACTAAAGACAATTCTAGCCTCATTAGACTAGTATACTATTATCTCATCTACTGAAATGAACTACTGCTGTATTCTTCTCACCAAAATTCTCACCAACCTCCAGGACTCATTCTTTCCTAAAATCACATGGCTCTAAAAACCCCCAAAAAAGAATTGGCTCGTGTGAACGCAAATGCCTCCTTAGTCTCAGGGACAATGCCTGGCATACTTGGAAACACAACCCATTCTTATCCTCCAGGCAACAACATGCTAAGCTATGCTAAGAAATCTAGCTAAACAGGCAGTTAGGTGACATAAAAGTCATAAAAAGCATCAGACCGCAGTAATCCAGCTAACACCCAGTCCTCATCTCATCTCACAGCCACTGATTTCAGCCTCACTTCAGTACACTTACCATTCCTGATTCCATTAATATTCCTTCTTCTCCCTCTACCCCCCCTCATATTCCCACTTTCCATTTCAAAGCAATCAAATCTAAACACACAGTACCATTAAACTAAAACCCTACTCACCTACTGGCCTTGACAGTCTTCTCCCATGGTCCTTATTCCTATGTAATGACTTCATAGTCCCACCCCTTCCTCACATTTATAATCTCCGCTTAACTCAAAACATGCCTGATATCTGTAAACAGCCATTGCTAAACTCCTCCCCAAATGAACGAACCCATCCCACATCATGGCCTTCTGTCCCATCTCACTTTCCCCTCCTTTTCCTGTCAAAATGGGTGCACCTCAAGGGTCTAGCCTAGGGCCTTTACTTTTTAATATCTTTACTAATCAGCTCTATACCTCCTGTCCTCAGTCATCTTTAGTGCAATACGCAGATGACTCTATAGTCATCACCACAGCCAACTCGCCCTCTAAGCTCTTCTCAGCTACTCAGGCATCTTTTAACTTAGTTGAAACATGGCTCTCCAACAACCAGCTCATCCTTAACCCTAAAAAAAACAAAGCTGTTACTCTTCTTACCTAAAAAGTTCATAAATATTAAACTCTCCTTCTCCATCATCATCATCATCATTCTCTTTCGGCTTTTCCCGTTAGGGGTCGCCACAGCGGATCATCTCTTTCCATTTCTTCCTATCCTCTGCATCTTGCTCTGTCACACCAACCGCCTGCATGTCCTCTCTCACCACGTCCATAAACCTTATCTTAGGCCTTCCTCTATTCCTCTTACCTGGCAGCTCCATCCTTAGCATCTTTTTCCCAATATACCCATCATCCCTCCTCAGCACATGTCCAAACCAACGCAATCTCGTCTCTCTTGCTTTGTCTCCAAACTGTCCAACATGAGCTGACCCTCTAATATACCGATTCCTAATCCTATCCATCCTAGTCACACCGATTGCAAATCTTAACATCTTTAACTCTGCCACATCCAGCTCTGACTCCTGCCTTTTTGTCAATGCCACTGTCTCCAACCCATATAACATAGCTGGTCTCACTACACTCTTGTAGACCTTCCCTTTCACTCTTATGGATACCCGTCTGTCACATATCACTCCTGACACTCTTCTCCACCCATTCCACCCTGCCTGTACTCTCTTCTTCACCTCTCTTCCACATTCACCATTACTCTGAACTGTTGATCCCAAGTACTTAAACTCGTCCACCTTTACCAACTCTACTCCCTGCATCCTCACCATTCCTCTACCCTCCCTCTCATTTACACACATATATTCTGTCTTAGCCCTGCTGACCCTCATTCCTCTGCTCTCTAGAGCATATCTCCACCTCTCCAGAGTCTCCTCAACCTGATTCCTACTCTCACTACAGATCACAATGTCATCTGCAAACATCATAGTCCACGGGCCTCCTGTCTGATCTCATCTGTCAACCTGTCCATCACCACTGCAAATAAGAAAGGACTCAAGAGCTGATCCTTGATGTAATCCCACCTCCACCTTAAACGGATCTGTCACTCCCACTGCAGTCCTCACCACTGTCACACTACCCTCGTACATATCCTGTACCACTCTTACGTACTTCTCTGCCACTCCCGACTTCCTCATACAATACCACAACTCTTCTCTAGGCACCCTGTCATATGCTTTCTCCAAGTCTACAAAGACGCAATGCAACTCCTTCTGACCTTCTCTGTATTTCTCCATCAACACTCTCAGAGCAAACATTGCATCTGTAGTGCTCTTTCCTGGCATGAAACCATACTGCTGATCACTAATCATCACCTCCCTTCTTAACCTTGCTTCCACTACTCTTTCCCATAACTTCAAGCTGTGACTAATCAGTTTTATCCCTCTGTAGTTACTGCAGCTCTGCACATCACCCTTATTCTTAAAGATAGGTACCAAAACACTTTTTCTCCACTCCTCAGGCATCCTCTGACTTTCCAAAATTTCATTAAACAATCTAGTTAGAAATTCCACTGCCATTTCTCCTAAGCACCTCCATGCTTCCATTGGTATGTCATCTGGGCCAACAGCCTTTCCATCCTACAACAAGGTAGCTAGATTTGCTGCCCAACAAACCTACAAATCCCATCACTGTCTCTCTCTAAAACACCTAAACTGGCTTGAATTACCCCACCAGCTTCTTCTCTCTCAGCTCCAGATCCGCCATTCTATCCTATACCAGCCTTCCTACTGCCCAACACTATCCCCTCTCATCTCCCATTATTCTCCCTCCAGACCTCTCCGAAGCTCTAACCAAGACTTACTACAAATCTAAAAACCCAAGCCTAAATTTGGATGCAATGTACACAGCTATCACCCCACTATTGCCTGAAATAGGCTCCCACTAGAAATCAGGATCCTTACACATCCTAAACAATTTAAGACAGCCACCAAAGAGCACTTTAAAAGTCACTGGTCCTGCCCCCTACTTCTCATTCCTTAATCTACTTTCTGCCCTTAACTCACTCTTCTCACTAGCTCTCTCTAATCTTCCTTAACTACTCTTTCTACTGTCTTCTAAAATCTATTATCAACTTGCTTCAGAGAAACATTCTATTGTAATTGTCTTACCTTCATGCAACTACATCATGATAAAACTGTTTTTTTAGCCACTTACCCCAAAAACTATACTCATCTTAATGACATATTTTTTTTATACATCTTGAAATAGTTATGCCATACTCCTGATTACTGACACTGTATAACATTGTATTGCTACCTAATACCTTGTAATTATCCTGTAGCATTGCTGTTTAATAGGTTCATAGGTTCATAGGTTCATAGGTTCATACTAGGCTATCTGCCCAAGGGCATTTATAAGCCTAGCCCATAGTTATGTGGCTTTCGCCACCCCTTTAGTTTGAATAAAAACTATGCCTATCATTTTGCTGTGCCTCTGTCAAGCAGTGACACTGAAGTAATCCCTGGGGTATATCTGCAATCTCCCATCCATTGGTCAAGATTCCTCTTGAACAAGGCCAGAGAGGTGCTCTGCCTCACATGTACCGGGATTTTGTTCCACAGCATAGGAAGTCTCTGGGTGATGAATCTGTCCCTCCAGCACGTTCTATTTATAACCGTGTCAAGGTTTAAGTCTCCGCCCTTGTGGTTCTGAGGATCTAGATTTTTGAGGTGAAGCATATTCATCAAATCTGGGTTTGACATGGCCTTATATGTCAGGCACAGGTCACCTCTGAGCAAGCGGTATGAGACTGAATAGAGCTGGAGTTCTTTCAGTCGGGCAGCATAAGACATATTTTTGAGACCCTTTATCCTTTTGGTGAGGAACTTTTGGGGCCTTTCAAGCTGCAGCAGGTGTCTGGTCAGATACATTCGAACGGGCATTGTACTCAATCATAGGTCTAATAAGTGATGAGTACAGGGGACGATGACCTCCCTTGATCTAGATGTGAATCCCTTCATGATCAGGTGGGTGATATAGAAGGTTTTCCTAACTACTTTAGCAACATGAGTGTCAAACGAAGGCTACTGTCAACCTGGGTCCCCAGATCTCTGATGACTTTTTCTGTGCTCAGTGGATTGCCACCTATATGGTAGCTAGGGGTAACCTTGTTTTTCCCAAAGGGTATGACTATGCATTTTGGCGTTTAACTTCAGGCCATGGCTCTGGCACCAGTTATCCATTTCTGTGAGGCCCTTCTGGAGGATATCTGTGTCAGATGTGTTTTCGACTATGGCCCAGTTTGCAGTCATCTGCAAACTTTGTCAGCCATAACCCTCCTGTGTTTGCTTGTACTTCAGAAAAGTAGATGCCGAACAAGAGTGGACCCAGGACTGAGCCCTGTGGGACACCACTTGTGACAGGCTTTGAGTCTGACATGGCTCCAGCAACTCTGACCCTGTGGGTTCTGTCACTTAGCCAGTTTGCAACCCATCTTGTGATGTATGGGTTTACATTCAAGCTGATGAGTTTTTCGATGATACCTGAGTGGGGTATTGTGTCAAGGCCTTTGCCAGGTCGAGGTAGGCTGTATGGACTGCCTTTCCCTCATCAATGGCCTTGGTGACTGTCTCGAAAAAGTCAACCAAGTTTAAGAGGCAGGATCTGCCTTTGACAAAGCCAAACTGAGTTGGATCCAAAGTCTGCAAGTTCCCTATGTCTTTATTTATGAGTTCCATTATGATCCTCTCCATGGCTTTGCAGATAAGGCTTGTCAAGCTAATGGGGCGGTAATTTCCAGGGTCTGTGGAGGCACCGCCCTTATGAAGTGGGACCACAGTCGCGCGCCACTCCTTGGGTATGTATCCTGAGGTGAGGCTAAGATTAAACAGCTGTCCTAACTGTGGGTTTAATTCCTCATTGAGTTCATGAAGCACACAGCCGGGGACACCATCGGTCCCATGGATGCTGTGTTTTTTGCCTTAGTGAGGGCAGTTCTCACCTGGGCGTTGGAGATGTTTGGGGGGCTACAATCCTCTGGAATAGATATCTCTCCTTTTGGGGAGGGGAGAAGTTTGCACTGAACCTGTCAGCCAGTATGTTGGCAATGTGTGTAGGTTCAGTAGTTTTCACATCATTTTGAACTAATTCTGAGCATATCTGGGAGTTTCCTCCTAGGTTTCTAACATAGCTAAAGAAGGCCTTATGATTCTCTTTAGAGTCCTTGGCAATTTTTCTCTCAAAATTTGCCTTGGATGATTTTATGAGAGCTCTTAGTTTTTTACTTATAATGATCAAAGGTGTCTTACCTTTCAAGGATTTTGCTCTATCTTGTAGTAGCTTCCTCCTTTTGTTGTAGAGCTTGTTTATGGCTGGGGTCCATCAGACTGGACGCTTACCTTTGGTACAGAGAGTCTTAGTTTTGTTTGGGATTGCCTGATCCATGCAGTCCTGTAGGTGCTGGTAGAAGGCATTTGTAAGTGATTCAGCGGTTTGAGTAATGTTTACCACTGGCTCAGGGGTCTTAAAGGAGACCACACTAGTTTTTAGAAGTGTGAAATCGGCTTTTGAGAAGTTTTTCACTGTGGTCTTTTTTGTTTCAGGTGGGGGCGGGATGAGGACCTCCAGCGAGATTAGTTTATGATCTGATCTCACCAGTGAGGGGTATACTTCTAGTGTTGAACATTTTGATCCCATGTTCGTGATGATGAGATCAAGTATGTTTTCTCCTCTTGTGGGGATGGTGACTAGTTGTTCCATGGCATTTGAGTTTATGAACTCCAGGAATCTTTGGGTTAGAGTGTTCGGGCTTGAGTAGTGTTCCCAGTCTATATTAGGGTAGTTGAAGTCACCTAGTATGATGGTGTTTGGAGATACATTTATCCCCTCCAATGTTTTCAGGAAGGCCATGTGAGGTTCCTGAGTTTGAGAGGGTGGCCTGTAACATGCTACAAATTGCAGAGCAGTCTTGCCTATGGTTAATTGCACCTGGATGGTCTCCGATGCATCATGCGTTGCCACCAACCTTGAGGTGTGGGTGTCCTTTATGAATATGGACACCCCCCCTCCTTTCTTGGTGTTGTCCGGATTTTGGGGCCGGAACGCATGATATGCTAATTTATAATGAAAATTTATAATATGTTGGAGCTTTTCTCCCCGGGCCTCCGCTGAAAAAGGGCTCTTCAGCTCAGTCAGACAATCCTGGTCAACAAATGTAAAATAAATAAATAAATAAATCTCCATTCTTGCTATACTTTGTAAAATCCTTGAAAAATTAGTTTATAATCAACTCAATCATTACATCTCCCTGTGTATTCTGCTGTCCTCAAAACAGCATGGCTTTTGAGCTGTTTGAAGCACTTCTACAGCACTCTGCACACTGACTGATCACATCCTTCTAGCTACAGATAAAGGCCTCCTCCATACCGCTCAACCTGGTAGAGCAAGAAATCTGGATAAAGACACATAATAGGGGGACAAAGGCCTACAAATATGGACATTTTTTAAATATTGCTCTTACAAAATTAGAAAGTGGATAGAATAACAGGTTATGCATTAGCATGAATTTTCTGAAGGATATGGAGTCTGAAACTCAAGCATGTGTCATTATTTTCTAGCTTTAGTCCACAATGATTTGCCAGTGATTTTCCAGAAAACCACAATTTTATGAGAAACAGATAAAAAATATAAGGCCAAAATCTGGGCATTCTGCGTAAATCTGTACAGTGCAGAGGTATGGCGCCCTCATCACTGGAGCCATCTTTATTGACCTCACCAGAACTTTCAGTCTTGTTGACCATAACATTCTGCTAGATCACCTTACTGAAGTTAGCCTTGATACAGCCCCCAAATTTAAAAATTATTTTTCCCATCGATACTTCTCTTAAAAAAATTCCTCTTTATGATGTCCTTTGTGCCCTGAACGCCCTCTGCAGAATTTGGTGGGTATGAATAGAGCAGAAGGGATATTCCTGTATAATTGTAAATAGCTTTTGACTTTTGACTTTTAACTATCTGCATTTGTTAAAAGGTATCTGAATGATATTTTTCCACTATGGGCAATATTGCTCATGCTTTGTATTATTTGGTATGTATTTGTACTTGTACTTTTATTTTTATTGGACTGCTATCTTTACTGTAATCTGTTTCATGGAGCTTTTCTCCCTGGGCCTCCACTGAAAATGGGCTCTCAAGGCCCAGTGGACTTCCCCGGTAATCAAACTGGAAATAAATAAGTAAATAAATAAAATAAATGTCATCATTCCCTTTCTTCAGTGGCAGTGGTGACTTTAAAGTTATAATTGAGAATGGCATGAAGCACAGCCCCCCACCCCCCCCCCCCATGGTGACTATGGAGAATCACTGTTGGTAGGTTGTTTTTTGGATATTCAGTAATCATAGAGATCAGTTTAATGAGCAGGGTATGTTGAACATAGCTTAGATAAATAGTAGTAGTAGGTAACATATTTTTCAATGACCTTTTGCTGTAATAACCTGATTTTACACTTATTTGCAACACATACGCAATAACATACAGAGAAGTAGTTATTCAGACATGTCATCTAGACTTGGCTAAGTGACAGCCCTCTACAGTGAAAATACAAAACCTACTCTGGCATCAGAGTAGGTTATGTTAAGTAAGGGGTTGTAGCTGATGAAGCCTCCTGCATGAGGCAGTATTAGGAGGCTTATCCCTATTTAGCCCAGGATAAAATATCTAATGTTTTTATCATCATATTTCATAGAAGAGGAATGTAAATTAGCTGAGTTTCAGTAAAATGTAGCATAGACATACAAAATTCTAATATGTGGACCTGTACATATGCTATTGTCTTGTGTATAGTAAACCTGCCTCATTAAGAATGTGATCCCTACCACAGAGCATTTATTGAACTCAAAATATGAGAGATGTCTAAGCCACATGGCCCATATTAATTCTCAATTTATTTTAGTTTCATTTAAAAAATGAAAATATTATTATAAGATTTTGTGTATGATTTATATGCCAGCTTGCTGAATATATTATTTTAAATGTTAAATAAATTTGCAATAGTATCATACACTATTATTACCTGCTGCCACTGCTCTCAGGCCATACATTGTCAGGTCCCTCATAGTTCCCATTAGCACAGATCCCCTTAAATGTGATGGCTGTACACTAGGAGGGTCTCCATTCAGGAGAGTCTTGCACACAGAGTGCGAGTCACCAAGCAGCATTAGTATGTCACAGCCATGCAAGGTGTCATCACATTGTGGTTCTCAATAACTTATTTTCTTTCAGATGCTAACTCCCTACTGATATGCTGGGTGATGCCACTCAGATGGCTGTGCAGTGATGCTGTGAGGGAATGCCCACACCTAAATGGTGATGTGTCCTCATTGCTACACTCCTACAGCAGGATCACCTTATTATCATGGCCTTGGATGGTATCAAGTCCAAGGCCATCAAAGCTTCCATGCCCAGGCATGTTCTGACACCATCTGCCTGAAAGAGGTGATCAGGCTTTACCTCTTAATTCTCCTTCCTCCTGATTGGCTAACTCCTACAAGTGCTTGAAGTACTAAAATTGAACTCAGGACACTTGAATCACAGCCAACACTTTATCCTTCTCTGTCAAAAAGCCTAGCTTCTGTAACAGTGTAAAACATACATGTGAACTTTTGTACTTTTGTAGTTTAAGCTTTGGAAGCACTAAATTTAAACCTGGTGATACAGCAAGTAAAATGTCTTTAAGAGGACAGTGAGCCTCCTTATACAGTCTCATGTAAGCTTTACAAAGTGTTGTGAAAAATGTTTATTTTTCATGAATTGGACAATGTGTATCTTAGAGAGTAGCTGATTTTGGTCAGAGTTACCAGTGCGAAAGTGTCAACATTTCTAATACTGCCAAACATGCATGAAGAAGAAACATATTTTTATCTTGTTTCATTTTCCCTTTTGCTTCCTATATTTAAAGCTTTGTTTCAGTTTTCCTTAATCTCTCTATCTCTTTTGTTTCATTTGCTTTCTGAGTAACACTCAGAAAACCGTTCCCTATATAACCACCATTTTATTTGACATTGTTGATATTGTGAGAGATTGTACTTTTCATTACTGTCTCCTTGAACTACAGACATGGTCTCAGTAGTGCTTTTATTCAGTCGTCTATGAAGACAGAGTGGAAACGTATGAGCAAGAAGTTCTTCAAATTGTGATTATTATTATTATTATTATTATTATTATTATTATTATTTCATAAAAGAGAGTTACTACATCTCCAATGTATTTGTTTGCAGAACTTGGCCTATAGCATTAGTAGTTAATAACTAAGGAAAACTTTCCCCTGCAGTATCTGTAGTAAGGATAATTTCACTAACTTCATAAAAGGTAATACTGGAACATTTGCTGCATCTCAGACAAACACATTGTTGCATAGCTTATCTGCATAGACAAGTCAATGATTCATTATGTGTGCATGTTTACAAAACCTCACCGAGAGGAAGTAAAGAACACCACAGCTTGTAAGATGGAACTTTGTGTATGCTGCAGAGGTGCAGTTATGTACATCTGTGGCTTACCTTTTATTTGTCAAACTAAAAATAATGTATCTAGACAGCAAATCATAAATTAATATACAGCTGGTCAGTTACAGATTTCTTTTTTCCCCTCTATCACTGTCACTGTTCTTGTGGGAAGGGGGGTGAGTGAACATATCACTGTATGCTTTCTTTCGTAATTCCTTAATGACAGTGATCCATTCTACATAGGATCTTTCATAACTCTAGAATCTGTTAACTCATTACACCTGAGTACATCTCCAGGCATTCTGCAGTTACCTCCTATTGATGCCTCTAGGTGTCAAATATTGCTTGTTAATATTTGCATTAATAATTCCAAAACTGTGCTACACACAATATATCAGAAGATTTCATCATAAAGCATACATAATGGCAAACACAATTGCATTGATATTTGACCTCTGTCTAATACAGCTATAGAGATATTAAATATTATTTGTATACTGTTTATTTGTAATATAATAATTTTCATATTTCTCTAAATATCTCAGCATTCAGGTAGCACAGACAGAACAGCATAGCCTCATATGAAAGAATAAAGAAAATCCTGCTGGCAGTATGTATCTTGCTTAAATGGTTACCGAGCTATCATAAGCTGTTTATACAACATTACAACATTAATATTCACTGAATTTATTTTGGCATATAAAATCCAGTTTAAAGCATCAAACTGAATGAATGCCACTAATGTAAAGATTCATTTATCCTGAATAGTGTGTAATTTACAGCTTTCTAATAACACTTACGGCCCCAGAGATATGAATATTTGTTTGTACTGTAGGGTGATAACTTCATTTTTTAAAGGCTTAAGCCACACCCATTGGGAGTTAAAAGTACTCAAAAGAGCTGTACTGGAGGGAATGAGTTAAGAACAGAGTGCACAAGATCACGCCCTTACTTGTTTGTGTCTTTCGGCTTTTCCCGGTTAGGGGTCGCCACAGCGGAACTCCGGTCCGCTAATGATTGGCAGTTGATTTTTACGTACCGGCTTGACAGGCCTGATGCACAACCTTCAACTAAGGTACACCCATTCACGCACGTCTCCACACAGAAGACACTCTAGCTGAGAATTGAACCAGACAGCTTCTTACTGTGAGGCGACAACGCTACCACAGCACCACCACCACATGTGAAAACAAAATATTCTGTAAGGGAGCCTGATGATAGCCTACACAAGAGTCAGTGAACTGGAATTCAGTGAGTCATGTTTGCTAAACAAGAACCATCAAAATCACCACCCCAACAATTATAACCTCCCCACTTTTCAAAGTTGCTAATGTATTACCTCTCCTGGTTATTTTTGGCTTGTAACTTGTAAATACTATAACAGCTTATAATCTGTTAATTTTCTTTTATATAATGTTGGTCTTTTATTGCTGGAGCTTTTCTCCCCGGGCCTCCACTGAAAATGGACCTGTGTCCAGTCGGACTTTCCCGGTAAAGAAATGTTGAATAAATAAATAAAAATGATGGTATAACCACACAGTATGTTATAGTATGTTGAGGTGAATAAGTTGGAGGTCTCTACCCAAGAGAGTATGATTCACTGCACTGTTTTTTTTTCTAATTATAGTAATTCTGGCCAGCTGAAGTGGATTTCATCTACAAAGCTATGAAGTTACATATTAGAGATTAAGTGAAAGCATTTTTACAGCACTAAATGATGCTGTAGCCTTATAAGTATGTTGTTTGCCTGTATCACCTCTGGTTTAACATTTGTTCTCATCACTGTGAAGAGCTGAGGAGTAATGATAGAATATTGCACTTCCTGTATGAAGCTTCTGGTTCAGTATCATTGCAAGATGCAGTACCGTCCCCTCTTTATGCCATGCTAGCTGCTCACAGTACTTCTAAAGCAGTGTACTCATTGCCAGCATAACTTAGTTGTGTCGCTGCATCTTATTTTGTAGAATACATGCAGAATAGTAAACACTAAAACAAGTAGAACAGTAGCTGGATCATCTAGCGATCTGTACCCAGGAGCAAAAAAAAAAATCATCTGCTTTGAAAAACTGCATCAAACTGTTTGTTACATTTGTATCAAGCAGTTTGCTGTAAGTTATATGACACATTAAGCACTGAAGCAATCACTTTCCTTCAGTCTGACCAATTATCTGTTGATTGCTTTCCCTAACACCTATTGCCCAAAGCAGCTGACCCTTCACACTACCCTAACTACGCTTCTGAATATGTTTTAGTTTTTACAGCGATTACTTGTTTACATTTATTTTGTTTTTATTTTATTTATGTGTATTTTTTTTATTTATTTGTTAACCTTGCAAACTCATCAGGCACAAGCATCTGTCTTCAGAGGTGAACTGGAAGCACTACCTGGCTAATAAGAGACAAATTGAGATTGGAGGAATCAAACCCAGGACTACAGGATTAAACTTATTAACAATTTGAAACTTTAATCTTTTGTGGTAAATTTACAGACTTATATTATAGATCTTCTGCAATCTTAAATCTTCTTCATGAAACTCTGCTTATTAAAATTGCACTGTACTCTCCCAGGTAGATGAGCTACATATCTTACTCTATACAGATTTTTCATTGGCATCTTCCAGCCACTGTCCGTTTGTCCAAACTGATTGTTTTCTGTTTTATTTTATTTTTTTTTTTTTACTTTTAGTGTGAAATACACAGTCAGTGAGTCAGATCTGTGAGGATACTGCCATAACTATTAGCCAGGCCAGCCACATTTCATTAATATTTTAGGCACCTGTTGGAAATGATAAGGAGAAGGAAAGATTGACAATGTGCCTGCTCACCTCTGTCCAAGGGGGGACGAGATGAGATGGCATTCTCAGGACAGGTCACGTTTTGTATCTTGATGGAAGCTGGAATATAGAATGCAGGTCAGGGGTCAGACATTCAGAAAGGGGTAAGCACTCACACTTAGAGATGGAGCAGGGATGCTTCTAGAACATGCTTAGTTGCAGGCAGTCTTCTGACAAAAATAATGACACCAGCATGTAGGGGAATTCCTTATCAATAAAACACAAGCTTTGCCACAGAATGGCAGCTGTAACTTCTTTGTTCCTCTCCCTGTCTACTGGGTAAATCATAAACTATATAGCTGTAGTGGCTTTTCTTATCCAGAAGAATGGGAACCATCTAACAAGGAGACACATTTGGGTACCAACCCCATTCTGTGGCCCCAGGACAAAGGCTGCTAAAGGACAAATGTAGGGTCCTTAATCAGCAATACAGCTGGACAAAAAAAAGTAGCAAATGAAGATACAAGCATTGAAATGCAATATGTGAAATGTCACACCACACAGAACAAAGCTAGAGTGATACTGTATGTACAGCAATACACTATGTATAGCATCAGTAGTAATATACACATTTCCATGTTCTTCTGTATGTACAGCAGTACGCGATGTATAGCATCAGTAGTAATATACACATTTCCATGTTCTTCTGTATGTACAGCAGTACGCGATGTATAGCATCAGTAGTAATATACACATTTCCATGTCCTTCTGTATGTACAGCAGTACGCGATGTATAGCATCAGTAGTAATATACACATTTCCATGTTCTTCTGTATGTACAGCAGTACGCGATGTATAGCATCAGTAGTAATATACACATTTCCAAGTTCTTCTGTATGTACAGCAGTACGCGATGTATAGCATCAGTAGTAATATACACATTTCCATGTTCTTCTGTATGTACAGCAGTACGCGATGTATAGCATCAGTAGTAATATACACATTTCCATGTTCTTCTGTATGTACAGCAGTACGCAATGTATAGCATCAGTAGTAATATACACATTTCCATGTTCTTCTGTATGTACAGCAGTACACGATGTATAGCATCAGTAGTAATATACACATTTCCATGTTCTTCTGTATGTACAGCAGTACGCGATGTATAGCATCAGTAGTAATATACACATTTCCATGTTCTTCTGTATGTACAGCAGTACGCGATGTATAGCATCAGTAGTAATATACACATTTCCATGTTCTTCTGTATGTACAGCAGTACGCAATGTATAGCATCAGTAGTAATATACACATTTCCATGTTCTTCTGTATGTACAGCAGTACGCGATGTATAGCATCAGTAGTAATATACACATTTAGATGTTATTCTGTATGTACAGCAGTACGCGATGTATATCATCAGTAGTAATATACACATTTCCATGTTATTCTGTATGTACAGCAGTACGCGATGTATAGCATCAGTAGTAATATGCACATTTCCATGTCCTTCTGTATGTACAGCAGTACGCGATGTATAGCATCAGTAGTAATATACACATTTCCATGTTCTTCTGTATGTACAGCAGTACGCGATGTATAGCATCAGTAGTAATATACACATTTCCATGTTCTTCTGTATGTACAGCAGTACGCTATGTATAGCATCAGTAGTAATATACACATTTCCATGTTCTTCTGTATGTACAGCAGTACGCGATGTATAGCATCAGTAGTAATATACACATTTCCATGTTCTTCTGTATGTACAGCAGTACGCTATGTATAGCATCAGTAGTAATATACACATTTCCATGTTCTTCTATATGTACAGCAGTACGCTATGCATAGCATCAGTAGTAATATACACATTTCCATGTTCTTCTGTATGTACAGCAGTACGCGATGTATAGCATCAGTAGTAATATACACATTTCCATGTTCTTCTGTATGTACAGCAGTACGCGATGTATAGCATCAGTAGTAATATACACATTTCTATGTTCTTCTGTATGTACAGCGATACGCTATGTATAGCATCAGTAGTAATATACACATTTCCATGTTCTTCTGTATGTACAGCAGTACGCTATGTATAGCATCAGTAGTAATATACACATTTCCATGTTCTTCTGTATGTACAGCGATACGCTATGTATAGCATCAGTAGTAATATACACATTTCCATGTTCTTCTGTATGTACAGCAGTACGCGATGTATAGCATCAGTAGTAATATACACATTTCCATGTTCTTCTGTATGTACAGCAGTACGCGATGTATAGCATCAGTAGTAATATACACATTTCCATGTTCTTCTGTATGTACAGCAGTACGTGATGTATAGCATCAGTAGTAATATACATATTTCCATGTTCTTCTGTATGTACAGCGATACGCTATGTATAGCATCAGTAGTAATATACACATTTCCATGTTCTTCTGTATGTACAGCAGTACGCGATGTATAGCATCAGTAGTAATATACACATTTCCATGTTCTTCTGTATGTACAGCAGTACGCGATGTATAGCATCAGTAGTAATATACACATTTCCATGTTCTTCTGTATGTACAGCAGTACGCTATGTATAGCATCAGTAGTAATATACACATTTCCATGTTCTTCTGTATGTACAGCAATACGCTATGTATAGCATCAGTAGTAATATACACATTTCCATGTTCTTCTGTATGTACAGCAGTATGCGATGTATAGCATCAGTAGTAATATACACATTTCCATGTTCTTCTGTATGTACAGCAGTACGCGATGTATAGCATCAGTAGTAATATACACATTTCCATGTTCTTCTGTATGTACAGCAGTACGTGATGTATAGCATCAGTAGTAATATACACATTTCCATGTTCTTCTGTATGTACAGCAGTAAGCGATGTATAGCATCAGTAGTAATATACACATTTCCATGTTCTTCTGTATGTACAGCAGTACGCGATGTATAGCATCAGTAGTAATATACACATTTCCATGTTCTTCTGTATGTACAGCGATACGCTATGTATAGCATCAGTAGTAATATACACATTTCCATGTTCTTCTGTATGTACAGCAGTACGCGATGTATAGCATCAGTAGTAATATACACATTTCCATGTTCTTCTGTATGTACAGCAGTACGCGATGTATAGCATCAGTAGTAATATACACATTTCCATGTTCTTCTGTATGTACAGCAGTGCGCGATGTATAGCATCAGTAGTAATATACACATTTCCATGTTCTTCTGTATGTACAGCAGTACGCGATGTACAGAATCAGTAGTAATATACACATTTCCATGTTTTTCTGTATGTACAGCAGTACGCGATGTATAGCATCAGTAGTAATATACACATTTCCATGTTCTTGATAATCTTTTTCTCATAATTTTTTGATACTTGAATGCTCATTTTCTTTCCTCTAGTGCAATTGTTTGATACTGTTCTGGCCTGGGTGTAATGGGTTGTTGTTTAGCTTGTGCTACTCAATTTCAGCTATTAAACATGTACTCTGAGAAGATTTTTGCATCTTGAAGAAAGAGCTAACAGTAAAAAAAAATCCTTCTTCAAGAGATAGTGACCTCAGACTGAGGATAAAATAGTCAAAAGGAGTATGGGGGACAACTATCCAGAAAATTTTTTGAGTTCTTTTTTCTCCCCTACTTTCACTCTCACGGCTGTCCCAGTGCCCCCACTTCCTTTGTTGGCACTCTAACTAATCCCTGGTCCAATGCCCAAATTTACACCAGAGCCAGAGAGGATCTTTAAGTTGTCTGGGGAGGGGGTCATTGCTGTCCCATTTCAAGCAGTTTTTTTTTCCCTTATTTATGACCTACCCTTATTTCACCCTTCCCCCCTCCATTAGAGATCCCATGGTTGCATCTGAGAGGTGGACATATAATGGAGATGTGTGGGAGTATCACCCACAGCCACAGCAGCTCAGCCATGTCTTCACCTTTTCCTCCTGGGAAAACACCTTCTAGGGCAAAGTCCCTAGTTTCCACTAAAGATCATTGCATTAGACAGCCACTGGGCCATCCTACACTTATCCCTCCATGCTGCTCCATCAGTCACTTAAGCTATTTGAACTCAGGTCGGCTGAGCCGTAGTCAGGGTTTTATCCTTCTAAGCCACTGGAGCAGCTTAACCATCCCAGATTTTGCAGAATGTCCTGATTTTTGTGTGTTATCTTTTGGTCTTTTACTCACATTTGTTGTTTTATGGCAAATCATTGAGGAATAGAGTCATTAAATAATGACATATATTTGAGTTTCAGGCTTTATATCATTCAGAAAATGCATATAGAATGAAAACCTGTTATTCTAGCAAGTTTCTAAGAGCATTTCTTAAATCTTCCAAAATATTTAACTCTTTGTCTCCCCCCTCATTATTCTTGGCTTTGTCCTTGAATCTCACACTAAGAGGTTGAGAGAGATATGACAAGGGGACATAGCCTCCTATCTGCAAGAAATACATGCTGTTTTAGTGAGTTTTTCTATTCTTTGACATTTTTCTCCTTGAGTACTTCTTTTGACATCAGTTGCATATTTGAAGGAATATTTTCAAGTGGGTGGGGGAGTGTAAGGATTTGTTTCAAGCTTTGCTGCTTACAGCTTTTGTAGGTTCATAGGTTTATAGGTGATTACTAGGCTAATGGTGCAAGAACCTTTACAAGCCTTTAGGTGTTGGAGCCCTGAGTCATTTTACAGATTGCATCTGTCCATAACGGACATAGGCAGTACCCCAGGAGTGAATTTACAGTTCTTCAAACATTTATCAGAATTCCTTTTGAAAAGAGTGAGGGATGGATTTTCTGTTATGAAGATAGGAAGTCTACTCCATACACAAAGTAACCTTTGGGATACAAATCTGTATTTCTAGCAAGTTCTGTTAGAGTCACAAATAAGGTTTGGGTCCATGCAACCCATAACTTCGTATAAGTTTACTTGTGAATATGTAACATTTTCATCAGGGCTAGATCAGGCATAAGTCACCTTTCAATAAACAATATGAGATTGAGTAAAGGTGCAGCGCTTTTAGTTGGTCCACATAAGACATGTGTCTTAGCTTTGTATTTTTTTAGTAAGAAACCTCAGGGACCACTACAGTTGGTGTAAGTGACTGGTTACACACATGCAGAAGGAAGCATTGTACTCACTTATGGGCTTAATGAGGCTGGAGTACAATGGCACTATGAGTTCCTGTAACCTTGATGCCATGCAGTTACTTGTAAGTTGAGCCACACAGAAGGATTTCCTCACTACCATAGCTACCTGGTGAGTAAGGCTAGGTTACTATCTATCAATGCTCCTAGGTTGCTCAGCATTGAGTCTACTTTTAGGGGTGTACTATCAATATTATAATGTCCAGGGATATCTGATTTACTGAAGGGTATGATTATGCATTTTTTAACATTTAGTCTCAGACCATGGTTTTGGCACCAGTCATTTGTCATTTTTAGGCCTGCTTGTAGGATGTCAACATCATTTGGGGATTCAGTGGTTGCTCCCAGCTTACAGTCGTTGGCGAACTTGGTGAGCCATAGGCCCCCAACACTGGCATTCACTTCAGAGAAGTATATGCCATACAGGAGGTGTCCCAACACTGAGCCCTATGGGACATTACTAGCAACAGGTTTCTTACTGGAAGCAGATTTGCTATCTGGACAATATGTGTCCTGTCAGTGAGCCAGTTTGCTATCTACCTGATGATGTAGGAGTTTATGCCTAACACAATAAGTTTATCTTTGATCCATAAGTGGGAAAATAATACAAACCTTGATAATATTTCAAAGTATAAACAAGTTAAAAAGGACTGCAAAGCATATGTGAAAGGACATAGCATATACAAACAACATTGCTTCTAATATTTTTGGGGGGTACATTGCAAAAAGAAGGCATCTGTACATTTATAAATATTTCAAAAAAAGCATTAACTTGCAAAAATAATTATGGTATGATGCAAAAAGCCCCATCATATTTTAATGTATAATCTATCCATCCACAACCCTTTTTTTCACATTTTTGCACTTGGGGTTGGGCTGTCACTTCAACAGTGCTGGTCATCTAGAGCCAAGGTTTACACCACCGGGTGGCTAGCCCTGTCATGGTTTGATGTATAATATTCTAGACATATTAATATTTTACACTAGTGGTCACAAAAAATGTATGTGCCTTTTGTATTGTCATTAATTCCCAATTAATTACTCTACCAGTTAAATTAATTACAGCCTCAGTCATACTGTAAATCTCACATTGTCTAGTAATGTTTTACTACATAAAACATACAAAAAGGGGTCAAAGGGCATCCTTCTAGTAAAGCTTATATTCTTAGAGCACTTACCTAGTTTTCTCCCTTAATATATAATATAACGCACCCGTCAGACTAATTATACTAATATTATTCTATTTTCAAAATCAGTTCAAGTTCAGGTTTATTATATCGTTTATTTCCTAAACATTAAATAAAATTACAAACTCAAACAACGGTGAATAATAAAAAAAATAAATATAACTGCAACAAACTGTGCTAGATTCACAAATAATCAATCCATGAGGCAAAACAAAACAATTCCTGTTAAAGCAGAAGAGAACATATAACAAGATGATACTACATAGCAACCATACCTCTCAAATGTCCTTGATTTTCAGGGACATCCCTGATTTTGACTCAAATTTTAGCTCTGTCCCTCTTAATCCCTCCTAAAGCTAGTGACTTTTGGAGGAAAGGTGGTGAATTACACTTAATGAATGACAATAATTAAGCATTATAGACTTCTTTTACTTCAGAAAATATATATTAATTCATATGTTCTCATTCTGCCAATGTCTCAAGTTAATAGCACTAATATTTTAAAAGCATCCCTGGTTGTCCCTGATTTTTTCTGGATTTGTCCCTGATTCTGTTGAAATTTTCCCCTGATTGGTTGAGAGTTATGACAGCAACAAACAGTACAAATATCAAAAAGCATTGTCACATGTAAAATGCTGCTTAGACTTCAAATAACCTGTGAAAACTAGTCAGGAACTCAAAAAAGATGACAAACATTCAATGTTCAGGGTATAAACAATAGCTAATTAAAATTAACAAAGTCAGAAGACAGTTAATGAAGATAAACCATCTCTGGTAAATTAGAGCACAAAATAAATCTTCCAGAAAAGCATGAACAAATAACAAAGATATCTGGGACTCTACCAAATAATACTAGAGAACGCTAAATGAAACACAGATATAAAAAGTTCCTGCCTGTAAATGTTTAAATATAATCCAAAAAGGCCGCTTGCAGTAGAACTCAAAGACTATACAAGTAAAGCCTAGTAATCCATTGATCGCAAAGCTTTCAAAAACACAACACCAAGCTAACAACAAATCCGTTTCTCCAAAAGACAGAACACCATTCTCAATTTTCCATTCTGACCGATTAGCAGATTTTTATCATTACAGCCATTCTAATACCAACAGAACATGCCCAACTATTTGCTGGCTCTAAACAATGGTCAGCTGAGGCAAACCACTCCAAATTCCACCCAATAAACCATCCACAGTCACCAAAGGCAATTAATGCCGATAAAGTAACTCTCTGCTCGGTTGTAAATTGCTATTCCAAATATTTTAACAATTATCACTCAAAGCAGGCAGATCTCCAGTAAAAAACAAAAGCAGTAACAGTATTTCAGTCCCTGGTAGCTATTTGCTACTACTTTGTGAGGTTTGCTCTTCAGCAGAAGCACATAATCAGTCACAAGGCACACTAAGATTAGCCTTATCAAATGCTTTTTGATGATCATTAGCTGTAATATAGGCAGATATATGACTTAATTGCTGGTTAGAGACAGCTTTCTTATGTGTACATACTGTAAAATAACCTTTCTCTTAGTAGTGAAACATTTGCTTTATGAGTCCAAATATTATTTACCTGCACTCATAACAGAAACCTATGTGCATATAACTTATAATCAGCATCCATTATACTGTTCATCTTTCAGTTAGAAAAAAACTTTAATCATACACATTTCGAGTATAGTTCCAGATAAATAAATCAAAAAATAAATATATCTACTTCATTCCTTTTAATCCCTCCTTTATTTTTTGTTCACATAAGGTGGAATTCCATCATTGCCATATGTGGAGTATTTCTAAGTTAAGCTATGCTCATAGTCACCTCTTCATCCTTAATGAAGTTTATCTACTTTCCTCTAAAAAGTGATTCACTAGTAAAACCGTGCACAGAGGCCAACAGTTTGCACACATTCCCTTATTTCTTATGGCTTACTCCATTTTATCCAGCTATACTAAACTGAGACCTAAAACCTTCACAGTTTCTAGTATTGGACTTGTACTCGCTAAATCTGTATGGAGGGTATTTTATTTTGTCCATTTCTTAATGATAAACTAATATAAGGGGTTGGCATGATGGTTAATGTGTTTACCTCACAGATAGCAGGTACAGGGATTGATTCTCATAGGTTCTTAGAAGATTAGTAGGCTAGCAGCTCAACAGCCCTTTCAAGCATAGCCAGTTGTACCCAGATTTTACCCAATTTTCTGTCCCTAGGGGAAAGGTAACAAGGGTTAGCAAGTGGAGTTTTGACAATTTTTCTCACCAAGAGAAATTAGCTAGGCTTAAAATGCCCCAAAAGGGCAGTTATCATAGTACATACTATGAATATATACTTATCCCAGTATTAATGCATTTGGTTATTCTATCCTGCAAAATCTTAATCTCAATGTAAACTCATGTTTCCTTTAACTTTGCAACTTCTGCATACTATATGATACCATTTGAAAATTAGCATAAGCTATAGCAGTACTAATAGATTTGTTTGCATAGTGGCTTATCTTTCTACTTCTTGCCACTTTAATACATAGCATTGTTCCATTATTACATCTCACATGAAGAAAAAACTGCCCTCAACTAACATTGTTCATTTATCTCTTTATTTCTTTTTCTTTTTTGTTCTTATTTTACTTTTATTCCATTTAACATGGAGTTGGTGTGTTGCATCAGTTATCAGCACCTCTCTCCATTCTTTGTCAATCTCCTACCTTCTTCAACAATCTTGCCTGATGGCATACTTTTCACCTTGTTATGATTTTGCAGTATATCCCTGATTTTGTCTCATGCTTTAGCCCTGTCCTTTGTATTTTTTGATTTTCTGGTAAATAACTGAGGGTTACAGTTAGGCAATACTGACAGTCTTTAGAACTTCATATCTCTTATTGATCAGAAAACAGGTATTAATGCAAAACCGGTTTTACTAACTTTTTAATGAATTAGAGTAATTTTCAAATTTGTGTGTAGTTTTAGGTTTTTGCCTTCCCATAATTTTTGCTTTTTCCAGAATTCTTGAGCAAAGAAGTTGAGAGGTATGCCTGTCATATGTCTTTTCTTATGCTACCCATCCTGTCTTGGCTGGGCATCCTCATCTCTTCTTGCCTTCCTCCTGTCTTAACCAAATCTGTTTACCAAATCATTTCTCCTTTCCTGCACATGTGACAGAACCACAGCAATCTGTTGTATTTGATCATTTTGTCATTGGGGTTACTTTGACTTCATCTCCAATGTCCTCATTTCTATATGTGTCTCAGAGCATGCATCCTACTAGATATCTCAGTCATGTTATGTACATCATTGCATGCTTCCACAGCTGCTCTGCAGTCATTGCCCACTTTTTGTGCCATAATGAAGTACTGGTTGCACCGCTGTTTTCTGTACCTTTTCTTTTAGCTTCTTTTTCATTCTTCTGTCACACACTACCCTTGCCACATTGTGCCAGATGGTTGGAGCACCTCTGATTCTTGTTTTGACCTCATTATTCAATTTTTCACTCTACTCATCCACACCTCATGGATACTTGAAGTTAACTTGTTCCACTTTTTCAACATCTTCTGATTTCCTCCATTTGCTGATCTGACCACTGCCTCATCTGTAGGCAGTTTCATCCCATATTCCTTTGATTTTGCATTCCAGTCTCCTATCATTTGCTGACGTTCCTGTTCAGAGTCTGTTTGTGTTGGCACATCATTTGCATACAGATATTTGTTCATCTGTTTTCTCCAACCTTTTTGCCGATGTACTTCTTCACCAGTATAAATGGGAATGGGCTCAGAGCTGAATCTTGATGCATTCCCACAATCACTGGGAAACACAAAGTGTGCCAGCTTCCCCTGCAATTGTTCAGTCTGAACTGGATCACCAGGAAATGCGAGGTATTCATTACTCATTAGAAACACTCTCCATCACTACAACCAGTGGGCCAGGTTTGTTGCTGATGCTGAGCCTCTGTCTGTCTCCTGTAATAGGGATTGCTTAACTCTCCTACTCTCCAGAGGGGGAAGGCATGCTGATTTCAGAATGGGTTTGCCATTTTGATTTTTCCCTGGCAGTAATTTGCCTAGTGAAGGTGGAGTCAGTCTGATAGCCCTTTTACCACCCTTTTGTGAAGTATTGGTTTCCATATCCATGCTCAAAGGTCAGGATGAGGGAGAGGGGCCCATGTGCCAATGGTTTGGAAATACATTTCTATGTCTTTCCGTAGGTTAGTTAGGAAGTTCAGTCAACAAGATGCACCCAGACCTTTAAGTTTCTTAATAAATGGAAGCAGAGTCTTACTTTTCTGAATAGGGCATTACTGTAATCTCAGGACACTCTTACCTGAACCAGTGGAATCACCAGCTCCTCACCCAAGTCCCTGCATTTATGTAAGGTTTGTTCTTTGTACACATAATCAAGGAAGTAAACTATAAAATGCCTTGACTATTTAGAGGGTCTGATTTTCACCACTATTGTATTTGCACTCTCAATCTGTGGCATATTATTTAAATACAGCAGACTTTTGAGCTCCTCTTATATAACAGGCGTGAGTAATTGTCCTCCTTTCTCTGATGATATCCCAGTGAAATGAAGGTTTTTGCACCTACCCCTATTCTCCAACTTACTGAGTTTTACCTTCATCTGAAGTGCCCTGACATGATCCTCACACATCTTATAAGCAAGCAGTGCTGTGAACTCCCCATTGTCCAAAGCCAAGAATACAGCATCCATGGGGCCTGAAAATATCCCTGGCTGCATCCTACATGAGCAACAAAATGAACTGGCACCACATCTGTGTGCCCTGTTCAGTCACAGCCTTACCTCAGGCTATGTCCCTAATAAATGGCGCACTGCTACAGTCATCCTGCTCCATAAAGGGGGAGCAACTACAAACCTGGGAACTATTGCCCCATTAGCCTGATGAGTCTGGTATGCAAAGCTATGGAGCGCATCATCATGGACTTGCTTAGCAAAGATATAGGCAATCTCTAAACTCTTGCACCCACATAGTTTGGCTTTGTTAAGGGGAGATCCTGCCTGCTGAACTTGGTTGACTTCTTTGAGACAGTCAGCAAGGCTGTAGATGAGGGTAAGGCAGTGCATACAGCCTACCTCGACCTGGCCAGGGCCTTTGATACCATTCCACACTCAGGCATCACTGATAAACTCACCAAACTAGGCATCAATCCTTACATCACTAGGTGGGTTGCAAATTGACTCACAGACAGGACCCACAGAGTGAAAGTTGCAGATTCCAAGTCAGACTGTCGACCAGTCATAAGTGGAGTCCCACAGGGCTCAGTCCTGGGCCCTCTCCTGTTTGGTATCTACTTCTCAGAAGTCCAGGCCAACACAGAAGGACTATGGCTGATAAAGTTTGCTGATGACTGCAAGCTAGGAGTCATTATCAACTCCCCAAGTGATGCCAACATCCTACAAAAGGCCTCTTTGAGATCAATGACTGATGTCAGAACCATGGCCTGAAGCTTAATGCCAAAAAATGTGTTATTATCCCCTTTGGAAAAAACTCAGTTCCCACGTATTACCACGTTCATGGGAGCCTACTGAACACTGAAGAGGTCATAAAAGATCTGGGCACCCAGGTCGACAGCCACCTCACCTTCGACCACCACATTGCCACTGTGGTCAGAAAGTTCTTCTACATGGCCCATCTTATAAACAAAGATTTCGCATCCAGGAAGAAAGAGGTCATCATCCCTCTCTACTCATCCCTCATTAGACCAGTCATCGAATATAACACCTCGTTTGGCATGTACCTGACCAGACACATACAACAGCCGGAGAGGTTACAAAAGTACCTCACAAAAAGGATCCTAGGCCTTAAACACATGTCCTACATGGACAGACTCAAGAAATTCAGTTGTTCTCAATCTCTTTTCATCTACTTAGAGGTGATCTCTGCTTGACTAACAAAGCCATGTCCAACCCAGCCCTACTTGAAATGCTACACCTAAAGAAATCCCAAGCCCTCAGCGCCACATGCTCCAGAGATCACAACCTCATTACCACAATTAACAGAACATGCTGAAGGGACAGTTTCATCTCCCAAAGACTGCCCATACTCTGGAATAAGCTTCCTATTCATGTTAAGCAGAGGACCTCGCTGGCCCTCTTCAAGAGAAATCTTGACGAGTGAATGGGTAACAGAAGGTTCACTCCAGGGAATCATTCCAGTTGCCCTACTGGATAGGGGCACTGTGAACTAACATCGGGTGGCACAGTGCCTGGGCAATTTTTTTTTGGGCTAGGCTTGTAAAGGCTCCAGGGCCATTAGCCTAGTACACACCTATGAACCTTCCCAGGACATCTGACAGAGGATTAGTGGAGAGTCGTGTTTAGTACAGGCTATCAGCTCTGCCATGTCTTGAAGTGCCAATTGTACCATCAAGGTAAGTTTGAAGATAACAAGATGCTTGTCAGAATGGTTTTCAGCTGACTAGTGTGGCTCTCCCATACACTTGCAAACACTTTTTACATTCCGCAAGTGCCGGTCAGCCGACTCCTTAGATTTTCGTGTTCGAGTTTCAGATCCAAAGTCTTCATTAAAAGCTAAGTACCCCATTGGAGAAACTTTTTTCTTTCTCCAGACTGATGTCAGAAAAAGTTAATAATTGTATTTCTTGTGGGAAGCAAATACCTCATAAGGACTTTCATTCTTACTGTATTCCTTGCTAGGCCCTGACCACGACGTTGCTAGTTGTCGGTTTTGTGCTAGATTTAACCAACGCACTATTAAGCATCGGTACGATTTTGCATTAAGCTATTTTGGGTGAAGATTTAATTATACAATGTCGTCGGATAGCCATCTGACTACCGGAGTTCACAAAAAATGCAAAGAAAAAGAAAAAGACAGGCAACCAAGGTCCAAAACCGACGAGAAAGCTTCTCCTAAGCAAGTTGCCGGTTCACCGGTTCTCAGTGAGGTGCTTTTGCAGCCCCTGATGCCCGCTACTTTAGAATCGCAGGCCGCTACCGACTCCCATGTGGAGTCAGCCAGGCCGCAGGAAACTCAAGGTATTGGAGCCTCGGAGATTATTCCCTCAGATGGGTCCAGAGCCGCTGAGCAGGCATCGGCTTCTGAGGGTGTATTCAGACCTAAACAATTATATATTAAACCAAGTTCAAAGACAAAGGCTAAAACACCTTTAAAGGCAAAGAAACAAGTTCTCCAGTCACAAGAATAGGCCTCCATGCCCAAAAAAACAGATGCTCAAAATGGCCGAAGACTTAATTACCTTGATCAGGGGTTCCCATCCCCCTCCTGATAAGAGGCCTAGGCAAGAGACAGACTATGAATCTTCAGATCAGGTTTCCATTTTTTTCTGATTCCTCTTCTTATCAGGAATATTCTTTTCCTCCCTATGAGGATTCTGATGCTGAAGAATCAATTCCTTCAGCTTCTCCTCCTGAGGACTACCCTTTTGGGGAAACCTTGCATACCATGAGGGAGCATTTCCACTGGGAGAGCCAAGATTTTTCAGAATCTAAGAAAAGGCTCAGGGACTTCCTTTTACTTCCTCAACACAGGCCTCTAGCTATTCCACTTGTGTTGGACATTGTAGATAATGTGTTCTCGGAGTCTAGTTTGACCCCTGACTCTTTACCTCCAGCTCCTGTTAAGCCAGACAGATACTACAGGGTCCCTGACTCTCATAAATTCCTTTTCAAAAACCCTACTGCAGACCCAGAAACTATTTCTCAGGGTCCAAAAGGAGTCAAGGCTTCTACTGCAAAAAACCCTACCCCCTCTGACAGGGATTCTAGGGCACTGCATAGATGGGGAAAAAAGATTTGCACATCTGCTACTTTGGCTATAAGGGCCTTAAATTGCCAGTTTCATATGCTCAAATATCAGCAATATATCATGACACTGCTTAAACAGAAAATGATGGCAAATTCTGAATGTGCAGAAAACAAAGAAATGCAGGATTTATTGCATGCAGCTGAACAAGTTGGAAAGCATACCTTGCAATGTGGGTTTGATTCTCTGGAGGCCTCCTGCAGGGCCGCTGTTACAGGTTCTGTCATTAGGAGGCATGCTTGGTTAAAGGAACAAAATCTGCCTGACCATGTTAAAGCAAAATTATTAGATGCTCGTTTACAACATGATACCTTGTTTGGTGGTAAGGCAGACGAAGTGTTAAAGAAAATGGAGGACAAAGCTAAATCTATGCAAACGGTCAAGGATTTCTTACAGGTTCAGCCACCTAGATTTAGCAGACACTGGCCTACAAAGAATTGGTCCTTTCTAGTCTCAGACAGACCTCAAAGGGGCAGATCCAGATGCTCTAGAGGCAGATCACAGCTGCAAGGATCCTACAGGCAAAGGCAGTGGAGTGCTTCTACCTCCAAAGGTGGAGAAGACAAAGCACAGTCATACAGAAAACAGTCCCAATGATTTCTCCCTGCCTGCACCAAGCACTTATCTTCTGGCAGCACCCTTAGGGGGGAAACTAGCACTTTTTTCTCAAAATTGGCACATTATAACCCAGGACAAATGGATTCTAGACATAGTGTCACAAGGCTACAAGTTTAATTTCCATACCCTGCCAGGGGCAAACGGTTGGCCAGACCTGCCAAAAAATCAATGGGCAGAGGCTCAAAAACAAGACGCATCTCTCATGGACATAAGGGCTATTCAACAAGTGCCACAGCAAGAGCAGGGACAAGGATTTTACTCAAGACTGTTCTTGGTACCCAGAAAGGACAAAGCATGGAGACCAATACTGGACCTATCTATTCTAAACACTTTCCTGGATATACCAAAATTCAAGATGTTGACCTTACAGCAGCTTCTGCCCATGCTGGGCAGCAAGGCTTGGCTCGTGACTTTAGACCTAAAAGAGGCATACCTGCATGTCCCAGTCAGACAGTCATGCAGAAGATACCTCAGATTCAAGGCTGGCTCAAAGCATTACCAATTCTCTGCACTGCCCTTTGGCTTATCTACTGTGCCCAGGGTCTTCACAAAGTTCCTGGCACCAGTAATTGATTACTGCAGACAAAGAGGAATACAAATATATCCTTACTTGGACGACTGCCTCATACAAACAGAGAACAAGGACATTCTACTACAGCATCTGACGTTAGTGATAAGACTTTTAACATGCCTAGGGTACACAGTCAACAAAAAGAAATCAAAACTAGTACCCTCTCAAGAGATAATATTCCTGGGTGTAAGCTTAAATACAACTGCCCAGATGGCTTATCTCACTCCAGACAAACAAAGGCAACTGACTACCTATTTCAAGTAAGTGGCAATAAAGGCCCAATTACCTGCAAGAAAAATTCTGCAGGCTTTGGGCTTCATGGCATCCTGCATCTTACTAATTCCATATGCAAGACTGCTTATGAGGAAAATTCAATGGTACCTAAAAAGTGTCTGGACACAACATTGCCAGTCTGGAAACAATGATTACTGTAATTCCCTGCCTGCAACAGGAGTTTCGATGGTGGACAAAGGCTTGTCACCAAAACAAGGGACAGCCATTCTCACTACCCCCAGCCAGGCAGAGCCTAACGACGGATGCTTCAGATTATGCCTGGTGGGAACACATGGCAGGAAGAGGCATTCAGGGCACCTGGTCCACAAACCAAAAGCATCTACATATCAATCAAAAAGAGATGCTAGCTGTTCAAAATGCCCTGACAGCCTTCAAGGACCTACTTCATCTGGGACAACTACTGATAAAGACAGACAACACCACGGTCATGTGGTACATAAACAAGCAGGGAGGCACTCATTCTTATCCTCTGTGCAGACAAGCCATGGCTTTATGGGACACAGCATTGACTTACCAAGTTCATCTACAGGCACAATTCCTGCCAGGAAAGGAAAATACTCTGGCAGACGAACTAAGCAGAAACCTCATGGATCCCCACGAGTGGCACCTGTATCCACAAGTCTTCAGCATGATAACAAAGAAATGGTGATGCCTGGACATAGATCTATTTGCCTCCCCTCAAAACAATCAACTAAAAAGATTCTGCACAAGGACTTATCACAGACAAGCTTGGAAAGTGGATGCCTTATCTTTCAACTGGACAAACCTATCAGTATATGCCTTTCCTCCACTGCCTCTCCTCCCCAAGGTACTCCTAAAGGACAGGCAGGAGAAACCAAAAATGAATCTGATTGCCCCAGACTGGCCATGCCAGTACTGGTATCCAATCTTAAGGAACTTGTCCCAATGCCCAGTGTGGACCTTACCTCAAATACCTCATCTACTGTCCCAGCAAAACAATCAGATTCTGCACAGACAACTCAAGACCCTAAACTTGGCAGCATGGCAGATAATGTAGCCATACAAACCACACCTCTCAGTAAAGCTGTGATGGATGTCATTTTAGAAGCCAGAAGGCCTAGTACTAGAAAATCCTATGCTGGGAAATGGAAGAGATTTTGCGCTTGGAACCAAGCTCAAGGAACTGATACAGCTGTTACAAATATTCCTCAGATTTTGCAATACTTAACTGAGATGCTGGACAAAGGCCTATCTTTTTCATCAATTAAAATCTATGCCTCTGCCATTTTGGCTCATTACAATACAGAGCCACCACTCTTTTCTCATCCTTTATTAAGGCAGTACCTCAGAGGAGCCAAAAA